>NW_020438948.1:544456-590376 GCF_000699045.2 Agrilus planipennis
TGAGGAGCTTGACGAATCAGTCTATAGAGATGGCATTAATAGACTGGAACACCGCTATGAGAAATGTATCAGCCTTGGAGGAGATTATGTTGAGAAATAAAAAAAAAAAATTTTTAAAAACCTTGTTTTTCTTGGTCAGGCCGGAAACTTATCAATCCACCCTCGTATGTCTATTATTTCTAATATTGATGTATTCGGGATTTAGCTTAGATATAGCAGGTAAATGTATCCATTAGACTATGAAATGTCTTCTCGGTTGCATTTTGGATGTTCTTATTCAAATTTCAAAAATCTCCATTCAACCCTGAAGCTTATCTTTTTGTCCTTGTTCTTCCCTTTCAATATCCCGACATCCATATTTAAACAAACCATTAAGCTGGTACTACTCTTCTTGGGCTCTCTTTTCTATACTGATTATTATATTATACTCCTCACAATCACATTAATTTACCATATTACACATACCAAATTGGGATACGGGCTTATATTTCTAATTACTTTGTGCACTTTTCATATAGAAATTTGCAATTCCTTCTTCCGTGTCCATATTCGAGATTTCTCTGTTTCCTTATTATTTCCATTATTTCTGTTGTCTTTGTATTTGGTTGAGCTCTCCATTCCATCTTCTTCATGACCTAAAAATTTTCATAGCAACAAAGAAAACATAATGTCGATAAGGTAACAGTTATTCGACTGTTAATTCTGGAATAGTTTTGAATTCTAGACTGTAAAGAGACTTGCCATAAAATATGTAGGTACCAGATGCATGAGCACGTTCATCTGTTTACGTTGCTTGTATAGTTACTCTCAGACATGGACCGTTAATCATTAATGTTAGCAGAATTGCAAAGAGAAGGTTGAAGGTAGGTACCTACTTGAAAATGTTATTAAGCGTCGGAGAAAATGGAAGACGTTGCAGAATATGACAGGGTGCAAATGATGCACATTTTCGGGAAGAGTGTGAACTTCTCAAACTGTCAATAAAAATGTTTCAAATAACCAGAAAACTATGAGGTAACTGAGTCGATTTGCACATTTCCTAGACAGAGTGTTTATGATACGTAAGCTGCTTTAAAATATTCTCTTGTTAGTAGATACTATGAAAAATAAGAAAACATAAAATAGAAGAGCAATTCTTAACTTATTTGTTTCTCATGCAAAACATATAGCCTGTATGATATGATCAGGGCAACACAACAACATTTTTAAATGACGATTGCCCTATAAACGATGTGAAAATAACGTTATAATCATAATTAACTGTTTTGAGCGAGTGCCACGGGCGACGATCGATACGCAAACAGTTCAAGGTCGTATGTCATGCGCAGATATTTGTTTTAGCATCCGATGGAAAATAGTTGATTAATGAGAGGTGATATAATATTATATATAGATTCATATAATAAGTGATACAGGTATCTAGATATACAGTGATGCTACTGTGTAAACTAAATTGCTCATATAGAAGATCTATTTAAATAAATAGAGAAATAGGAGGTTCTAAGAATAATACAAGCAAAAGGATGCCTTCTAGGCATTTAAAATATGTAAGTAGTTATTAAAACGCCGATAAAAATTAATTACAGCTTTTCTTCTGCATGGAATTTTCGGTGAGCTCGCACCTGACCGGTTCTTCACAAATTACAGTTTCTAAAACAATTTATTGGAACGTAACCATGATCGCTATTTAAAATCATAAATATGTTGGCCCTTTTGGGGGGTTCTTAAAGAGAAACGAATCTAAGACAAGTCCTTGAAAGAGGGCAGCAGCTCTTTCAGCACTCAGGGTGGCAGAGATCACGAGGATCGGTATGGTACTCTGATGCACAATATTAAGATGTGGAAGGAAACGGGAAACCACCACATCATGATATCCAAAGTAAAACACACAAAACTGGAATGATGGCGTCTTCTGGGGCAAAGGACTCCAGACGTAAACTAGTCCCCCATTCGGTCCAGGCGGGAACTACCTCGGGGGATGTCATCAATAAGTGCAATAGGGGCAGGTGCAATATTTCACGAGTCGGAGCGTGGAATGTGAGGACAATGACGATTGCTCTTTTGTGCAAGGACAGACAATTGAATTCGCTACAAAATAGTTCTGCTCGTTGGCTGATTGCGATCTAATCTAAATAATAATAATAATAATTAACGATTTTCTTTAAGAACTGTTGACCTCCTCCGATGATTTTGTGAGAACGAATCCATGTTTTACAGAAACGTGATTCCAAGATGGGGGAAAGAAATCTTGTTGGTGTACATTTCTCGGTAGACAGGACGACTGCTAGATTCGCTTTAATTTTTAAAAGGGTCGGTCCAGAGTCAAAATTCGTGTGTTACCACTAGTAAAAGACGATGTCGTGCGTGGAATTGCACGTTTCGGATTCAGCCTGTGTACCGTACTGAGAACTTCACGATTCATTTATAATTCCACCGCTAAAATTTAGCACACTGATACATTATTCTATTACAAAGAGCGTAGTGGAGTAATGGCGGACATATACGGTAGCGCCGGGTGCTCGCATGACTTTGAGAGGATATGCCGACGATAAATTTCTTATAAGGCAGCCTCTGCCTGTCGAATACATGCATAGAACGTAATTCATGTAACCTTTACACTCACTCCCGGCATGAAAGAAACACGAGAATGCTCTATGAATAAGCATCACTGCGGATCCCTGATGCTTTCAAAGGGAAACGCAAATTTAAACCGCCATTTAATTCTAAAATTTAAATGATTTCATTCGCGCATAATTTAACATTAGTACTGCCAGGAACATACCGTGTAATTTACTCCCCTTTGTATACATAGACACCATTAAATATAAATATAGTTAGGTATAAAATACAAATGAAACGAAACAATGTATGTGAAAACTTGCTTGCAATACTACTGTTGCTTTCTACATTCAGCTGAGCTAATTGTGGCGTTCAAAATCGGCTTGGTTCGCAATAAAAATGTCGCATTTGCTTTCTTCTTTTAACTTATTATACTTCATTTACTTTCTCTAGCGATGTGCCCCTTCCAATGTCTTGAATGGGCGCTGGCAAAATCGTAGGTAGGGAGAATAAAGCTCATTATACTCTCGACTTTTGTTCATTAAACATACTTTTTCATAAAGTACCTGCCAAAAGTTTTGTTCAATCATGATAGTAGTGCGAGTCAAAAACAAGCGTTAAAGCCTTTAATATGTCTTCAAATATAAATAAAAATCTCGTTGATATTTTCAGTAGTAAATGGTACCAATAACAGCACATTTGAGCAAAGCTATTGTAGTGGATAAAATGGTCAATTTTTCCATGCAGTACTGTATGGATTATACGCGCCTCACCGGTTAAGAGTTTGGCCGAGAGTTGTCTCCTTTCTTTTCTGACCTAGTGCTGTTCTTTTCTATTTTGCGCCGGTTAAACTGAAGGTCACATGGCTACAGAAACTAAACGAAGTATAACTAGACAAGAGCGGTTGCTAACAGAACGCCGACTTTTACTCAGCACGGACGCTATAAGGAATATCGTAATCATAAAAAAGAGATGTCAGGTAGGAATTGCAGCGGACACTAATAAAAAAAAGAAATAGCATTATTCCAATTAATGTGTAACAGAAAGAGATGCAGATAGGTAGAATTTGAGCATGTTGCCAGCATCGGACTTTAAAGAACGTTCAACATTCTCAGGAATGTAGGAAAGCAAAGACGTTTGTTGAAAGATGTAATTCCAACTAGGCAAGTTATAATGCCGACGCTGATCTTTTGGGTACTTGAGTAACCTCTATCCGCTGTACCGCTTATTATTATTTAGTTATCTCTTTTCACTTTGTTCTATTTATGAAGCATTTCCTAACCTTAGAAAAGCGTGTTCAAAACGCGGTAAATGACTGCAGTCCGAAATGAAAAGAATAAGGAGATACGTCTATTCTCCCTGATAATTTATTATGAACATTGCCAATTTTGATCGTCTCCACTATAGTCGCATTAAGTGCTCAAAAATGCAGATGAACCAGAACTTGGGTTCGGAGCTGGAAAAAGTCTCTGAAGTGTGAGGAAGCTGTGGAAGATGTTGGTTGCCTATATAAGTCATCGACGAAGATTGTAAGGGGAGCAATAGAGGTATTGCAGAATCTCATGAACTTTAACCTTAGTTTGCGCAGTGCTAAAACACTTTCATTTCATTCATATCTACCACTTGAAAGCATTATTTACAAGTGTTTTGGAGATGCACCTCTGGTTTTCTTTGGCAAGGCAATAAGGTCAGCTTCTTGCGCATGTGGAGGCCTATGAGATTCGGAATTAACTCTATAGCGCTGAATGAAAACTATTATAAATTTTATATCTTTATGGTGGCGTGGATGGAGAATTTCTTTTATTAATATTTTCTGGAGGATATTTGCAATCCCTTAAGTGTTGAATAAAAGAAATGTTAGTCTTATTATTTTGCCATTGAAAAAAACTTTCTTCAAAAACAATAGTATACCATGCGGAAGTCTATCTGAATACGATGATCAGTATTTACTCAGGATTATTGACAAAGACCCATATTCATCGAATTTAGTAAATAAATGTTTGTCTTAAGCCTCCTTCTGAATAGAAATCTAGAAAGAAACACTACATGGGAAGTATAAACTTATGAGATATTTTAACGAGCCTTTGTACACTAAACTTTGAATAATAAAATTTGAAATGGATTTCTCAGTTGGTATAGTGTTTCATTAGAAATTCCGGCATAAATCTGCTATCTAAAAAGCACTTTACAATATCTCGTGATTTGCATTTTATTCGTGCCGTCAGTAGGTACGATTTTCTGGAGTTTTAAGTGTCCAATTAATTCAAATCGTTATTGATACCTTTCATTTCGTCCGAAAGTATATAGCTTATCTTCCCCTTCGTTTTAAAATATTTCAATCAAGTTGTTTCCTCTATCGATTACGTTCGGAAACTAAATGATTTTCTATAAACAGTCTGCTAATAAGTACTCGAAAAGTTTCACCGAAGACTTCCCTTCCATAACAATCGGTTAGTATTATTAGCGGTCTCATTTTCGCTTAATTTTTAGACTTGATGAAATGCTCAAGTTTTAAGAGGCCATTAAAATTCTTGAACTTGGTGTTGTTTTTGTGCTTCTCGGCTCCTTAAGTGCTATTTAGAATCTCTCATTACTTCAAGTGTTAGCCGAGCAGAATGACGGTCAAAAACTTTTAGTGCCTTTTGCCAAAAATGCAAAAGACTCTTTAGCACAACGAGGAAGTTCAACTCGTACGCGTCCTCAAACCTGGGGGCAAGAAGAGAAATATATGTAAGTACGTAGTTCTTTCACGTTTCACTTTTGATGGGGCGTTTTATGGATGGAGCTTTGCTATAACGTATTTAATTCAGTTTAATGCTTCCTTAAGAAACCAATGCAGAAAGCGGTTGACCTGTAAACGTCTACCGAGCGAGAGAAAAACAGGATGGTTTCATCATTCTATCGGGTACTTCAACCCCACGTAAAATAAAAAAGGAATACCATCTGTTTTAAACATCATCATTATTATGTTACCGAGTGGAAATATAAAATTCCACAAATAAATTATCAAGTACTTTATCCAGTTGCCTGAAACATAAATGGAATAATTTACCAATGTCTTTAAGAAAAGGGTAGTTCCTCTAAAATAGGGTAGATAGAAAAAATAACCTACTGTCTATTTACTGACGTAATCTCTACGAAACAATTTAAGTTAGCAAAAGTAAATTGAAGTCACAAGAAATATAAGAACCAGCTATTTAACAATCAAACTTCGAATGCGAATGATGCTAATGGTAGTACTGAAACCACTACAGGGGTCGTGGATTATTTTACCATCACTTTGGAGGGTAGAGCGAAACGCCACCTTCAGCCCCCTTTTAGGAATCGTGAACATAGCTGGATGGTAGATGGGGTGAAAAGATGAGACGGATGAAATGAAGACAACAGGCAACAATATTAGAACGAAGATTCGGGCTATAGGGCGGCTGACATCCTCAGTGGTGGTGCTGCGTTGACAACGTGAACGTAGATTATATCTCGAAGTCTCGACTGGTCGCTGAATCTTCATTCTAGTATGGATTCCGGCCGTGAAAGCCTTTGTTCTTAAACAGACAACAAGATTATCTGTGGAATATTAGTGTCCCAGAATTTGTGTAAGTCAGGAGTCGGAAAACCACGAGTCTAAGGGCTGGAAAGGCAGAAATGTCTTTTGATATCTGACCAAGGGTGGACATCTCTAAAAGAGACTGATCGGTATCCTCTCGAATATTAACCAACGGTCTAATAAAGCTCTATGAATAATAAAATGTGTTGCTATCGCAGCAAAGTTTGTTTAAACTTATTGTGCTTCGTAGGGCTTTACATCGTAAAATTTAACTATATGACTCCGCCTTTATTTTGATGCCCAAAAATGAATATAGGTTCGAATTTATTGCGTCATTAATACAAAGCGCAATTCTCTATTGAATTCCAGTCGTACAGAGTTTACAACACCCGAGGGAAGAATACCTTCGTCATCCCATAAAAATTGTCCTTTTATAGTCGAGGTGTGATTCATATTTTTATTATTCTGCAATGCAATACACCCATTAAATTAATTCAATACACTTCATATTCGTATCCTGGTATAACAGTCTTTCAGGAAATGACCATGCACTATGCACATTCATAAAACAGAAATAAAAATTCTAGTTGAAATTTCTTCTATATTTCTAGGTAGATGAGTAGACAAGCGTCACTGAGAAAATTCTAACGTTTTATCTTAGAAGAAGACCACAAACTTGTATGCGACATGGCAGCCAGACTGTGTTTGTAGTACGAAGTAGGTAGTGTTGTAACAGACGGAAGTTCCGCATGCATTTTCACATCCGCCTCTGCATCTGGTTCCGCACTTTTATAACTCATGGAATTTAACAAAAATTCTTATTTCTCACAATTCGTTGCTGTATAAGATGGTGGAGTAATTATATCTCGAAATAAAAGTACAAATTACTTTGTTTGTGACATGGTAGAAGCGCTAAATAAATAAGTAAAAGTTTGCTTCATTATAAATAATGATAATCTAGACACTCAATTTAATTTTCTAAAACGACAAACGGAACATCCTGTATCAAGACCAAAATTATTAATGTTCAGATATTTACCCTCAGATTCCAGTAATGGTTGACATGTAACCCTCCCTTGCTCCGACATATGTTTCCACGTAACGCGAGATGACTTTTAATCACCGCTGACTTTAATTATTCGGAAATATGAGACGCCGAGGTTGAAGAGTTGCAATCACGATTTAATTTTGCTTCCCAACATCGACCGAAACTTTTCCTGCGAGTCAGCAATGTCTGTATTATGTCGGCTCTACTGCTACGAACTAACGGGCTGGAAAAGATCGTATGCGCATTGCAATTAAAGATACATTAAGAAACAACTCGTTTATTTTTAGAAAAAATTGAGATAATTAGTTAATTAGTATGAAAATAGTATAAATAAAAGTAAAACAAAAATATTGATATGCAAGGGAAGGAATAGTAAGAAAAGAGTAAATACCTCAGTACTACCTTTACCTACTCCTACTTTAATAGGGAAATTTGCTAATTTTTTGTATCAGGGAGGTCAGATAATTCAGGATGGAAGGAGCAGTAGAGATACATATACAACAGAGGGTTCCGCAGTGTCTAGTTGCCTTTACCAAAAAGAAGTCACTTCAGTGCCGGCAAATGGTTGATTTAGAAATCCGAAAAATACACCTGGGTGCGAAACATGGACGGAGGATGCGGCGGAAAAAGAAATGTTAGAAGCGTTCAAAATGTAGCGAATAATGAGGTTTGATAGAGAAGGTTAGAAATGAGGAGGTATTAGAAAAAATAGGAGACCAGGGAGGGCAATGGGAGTCAATAAGAAATAGGTGTGAAAGGTTGGTAGGACACCTTCTCAGGATGAAGACCTTGTTAGAGAAATACTAGAAGAAACTGTAGTTAAGAGGAGTAGAGGTAGATCTAGATTAGATTACTGCTTTCAAACAGTTAATGATGTGAGATGTTCTAGTTTCAGAGAAATACGAAGATTAGCCCAGGATAAGAATGAGTATCGAGGTGTGTGTCCAACCAGTATTAGGGTTGACGACCTTATTATGACGCTGATGAATTAATTAATTAAAAGATACTCTTATATTATTATCTTTTCTTCACAATATTCTCCCCGACCCTAAGTGAAATTGAGAACAAGCACCTATGGATTTCATTAGATGAGAATTTCATTTTATCAATTTCGAGTTCAACATTCGCAACAAATGTAAACATTATTGCAAAAACCGGATATAAATTATCTCGTTGCTTAAGGTTTAGCAGTAGATTAGATACCAAATAATTTGCATTATCCGACAGCACGAATAAGAGGAAACTGATAGCAAAAATTTCATTACGTAAAGTATGAAATGAAATAATTTCCCAGATAAATGAGAAAATCCCCTTAACGAGAATTTTAATTAAAAGGATTTCTGTTCGCCAGCAACCTCTATTCCTTAAAGGAAGCGTTAATATTCTAGACCAAGGATAATAGAGCCTTTGTGTACTTACGAAATTAATTTCTTTAAGAAATGGTTCAATTTTATACCGTTTAATAATGGCGCGTATTTGATACCGAACTGAACCGATTACTCTACGTACATATTGAACGTAAAAAAAGACGAACCAATTAATTTTTTTTCGTTAGTTAGAGAAATGATAGATTAGTCTCTTCGAAGCAACGAAAATGAGATTACAAACTTTTATACCTACATACTCTAGTCGACGGTGGTTCAGTTTGAAAGCAATAATAATATTATTAGGTACACCTACCATTCAATTCTTTTTAACTGAGCGTTACCACGATGATAATAACCATGAAAGTCAATTTCCCTTTCAAATTAATCCTCAGGTGACTAGTGCCCACTAAAAATAAATTAAATTTGGTAATATAGGTTAGAGATCGTATGTTTAAGCTAGTTACTCACATTTACGAGACGGGGAAAGTCCCAGAGGATTATTAACGGAAGGTGGTAGTAACCATACCTAAAAGGAGAGGCGCGGATAAGCGCGAGACATTTAGAACAATTAACTTAACTTCCCTTGTGTCAAAAATCTTAACTAGAATTGAACAGAGGAGGATGGAAAAAAGGGCGGAAAAACTATTAAGGAAAGATCAATTTGGGTTTAGAAGAAATAGAGGAACGCGGGAGGCCATTCTAGCTTTACGGATAACACTAGAGAAAACGATAGAAAAAGGAAAGAGTGCGTACATAGGATTTGTAGATTTAGAGAAAGCTTTTGACAATGTTAAATGGGACATGATGTAAATATACTTAAAAATAAAAGGATGAGTTACACAGAGACAGAAGAGTGATACTTAGTTTGTATAAAGAGCAATAGGCAGTAATAGAACTGCAACGTAGAGAAGTTAATATTAGGAAGGGAGTCAGGGGAGATAGTAGGGATGCAAACTGTCATCGCTACTTTTTAACTTATACATTGACACAATCAACATCACCAAAAACAGAGAAAGAGCGAATATAATGTAGGAGACGACAAATTAGAAGAAGTGGCTGATTTTAGGTATTTAGGAAGTTATATAAGTCAGAACGGAAGGAGTAGTAGGGATATAAAACGCGTAGGGTAGAGTCGCGTTTAATAAAAATAAGTCACTTTTATGCTCGCGAACGGTTAATCTAGAAATTCGAAAAAGATTGTTACAGGCGAATGATGAGGATACCGTGGATAGAGATGGTTAGAAATGAAGAGGTATTAGAAAGAATAGGAGATTAGAGGACTCTATGGAAGTCGACCAAAAATAGGCGAGAGGTTGCTAAAAGACCTTCTCAGGCATGTAGGTCTAGTCAGAGTCAGAAACGGGGTTACGAGGAGTAGAGGTAGACCTAGGTTAGATTACTGTTAGCAAATAGTTAAGGATGGGGGATGTTCTGGTTTTGGGGAAATGTGAAGATTAGCTCATGATAGAAAAGAGTGGAGATAAGGGCACTTAGGGTCACCCGGTGTTGGAAAACCAAATGACTGCTTACAAGTAGGGAGGTTCTTTTGCGTCTGGAGATAACTCCCACGATATTACACATATCGAGTAGAAGAAAAAACAATATCTATCTGTAGAAAATTGTTTATAAAAATAAAATTATTTTATTTGATAAAAAATATAACGAAAATAGTCCTTGTAAAAAGAATTTAGTGCAAGTCTAACATTTATTAAGGGTGTATTAATGATGTTTTGTTGTTTGATAACTAAATATTGATTCCTTTACATATATATTTTGTGATTTCAAAATATTCCAACAAATTCTAACGCTGGCCTTTTCTTTCATTGTGTATTAGTTTTATACAGTTCGAATTAATGGAGTGATTAAGTAGCATCTACTATTGATTTTTTATATTAATTCAAGCGAATATTTAGTTTTCTACCGGTTTGACCTATAAATAAATGTTACGAAAACTACTGAATTTCTACATTTATTCATCATTATTTTTTATTAGAAAATCTTTAATGGAGGAAGATTAAAGGATTAAAGCATCGTAGATACTAAAACAGTTTAGTTGCTTGAGCAAATTTAAAATTTATTTGTGTATTTATTTTTTACGAAATCAATTGAGATCTTAGTTGTTCGATTATTTCATGTACGGTTTAGTAAAGATCAAAAGTTACAATGTGTTCCAAAGTAGTCTCTATGCAAAGCAGGCAATGTACCTAATGTAATACGTCGATTTTCGCGGATATTCAACGTTGTCTTTATGGCTCAATTATCTTCTGCGAGATAGTTAGTTGATCACGTTTTGCATGTTAATTAACCAATAGCCGGTTCAATTTTGTCAAATCGGTAATAGTAAAACGGTTACTATTTTGTCGGGAAATGCCCTAACGAAATCCCGAATAAATGTAAATTGTTTCTAATTCGAACGTTACCGTTGTCTACATTATATTGGGATTATTGGAGAACGTTGGAACGGAAATAGATACAGATGTGAATACCGTACGCAACATGTACCTACCGTACCATGCAAATTATTTGATTGGAGAAATTATCCCTTCATTTAGCGTGGATACTATAGTAAATTTGAAAGTTAGATAATATACTTTGTCTACTTTTTCTAGTGATGTGCCCCTGTCCAATGTAGGTAGAGATAATGGAGCTCATTATTGGGATCCGTCAAATGGGAGGAGCCTAAAAACATGGCGCCGATTAGGGAAAATTTATCGTAGTTCCCATAGTGTACCGTGCATTTTCCAAGTTTTTAAATTACGATAAAATGATAAGTATTGACACAATATGTGATTGGGCTGACACAAAGCCTCGGAAAGGAAATTTCGTTGAAGGTGAGCGTGTTTTTAATGCCAATCACATTATAAAATTCGGAAATAACAAATCCGGAAGCTAGCCTTCAAATTCCGTCAAGTTTACTGCCTACTTTTTACAAACTTCGGATTTAAAAAGTGATTCACGTTATATAATTGGTGAGGTGATTCTGGGTGATTTAAGCAATATCATATCAATGACTTGCACGTGCAAAGCCGATTTAAGAGAACGTTGCAAACACATTATTGCAACTTTGTTGTATTGCAGCAGGTAGGTTCTTAACCTCAAAATACTTATATCGTATCATTAGAATTGTGTTAAATCAATTACACAGGAATAAATAATTTCTCACTTTATAATTTTAGTATGATTCTAGTTTTAAATATTAAGGTTATGGCTGATGGTAAATACTTGCTGAAATATAATCATGTGCATTAAAATGACGTGAACAAATTTTTATTCCGGAATTCACTTCTTTGATACCTACTGCTTTCATCCAAGCTTCTATTAGTTTACTTTTTTCTCTAATTTTCCGAATATATTTTTTACATATATAAAACGGTTAGTTTTTATTGGAAAGTAGTTAATGTAGGTGAAGAGTGAAGATCTATGTCTGAAGTGCTATTGCAGCTTTTCACTGAACATATTAACTTTTTATTTGATTTAACTTTAGAAGAAAACTTCGTCGACTCGACAATTTGCGTGCACAGTTCCTATGTAAATTTTTCCCTCATTCGAGTTATAAATTTTGCCACCAGATGGTGTATGCCCATTTCACGGATCCCAATACTCTCAACTTTTGTTCATTAAACATACTTTTTCAGACAGTACCTGCCAAAAGGTTTGTTCCATCATGAATAGTAGTGCGAGTCAAAAACAAGCGTTATTCTCTATTGCGCCTTTAATGTCTTCAAATATAAATAAACAACTCATTAATATTTTCAATAGTAATTAGTACCAATAATAGCACATTCGAGCAATGCAATTTTAGTCGATAAAATGGGCAATTTTTACGTGCAGTTCTGTACGGATTATACGCTTCTCACCGGTTGAAAGTTTGGCCGAGAGCTGTCTCCTTTCTTTTCTGGCCTAGTGTCGTTCTTTTTTGTTTTGCGCAGGTTGTACAAGGTCACATCCCTAGAGAATGTAAACGAAGTGTACATGTATGTACTTCTATGGCGTTTTTTTTTATTAACGCACGCGTGAACCGTGTGACTTTTGTCATACTGCGCTCTATAGAGATTTCTAATTTAGTGTACATATGTACAATATGTATATACTTGTAATTTATGCAAACATCACTACTTCCGGCTGTATACAATACTGACGAGTTGACAACCGTTACGTATATGCACCAAAGGACGGCGCCATGTTTTGAAAAATACAGTACAGCATAGAAAAATTCGTACAAATACCTTCAGCCATCTTTTCATATAAATAATAAATATCATGTGAGATACTTTAAGAAACTTTTTAATAGTGGCTGGTATTAATGTCAAAATTCATTTAATTTTTATCGGTATGTTTAGGATAGTTTTCAGAGAAGTAGGAGATATTTCAGATAGATGAGGCCGAAGAAAAAAGCTTCATACGTTCACCAAAATTTGTATTTTCGCTCTGTGACGACATAAAAAAATGCCGACAGAAATGTGTAACTTCTATGTTAGGTAATAATTTTGCCCCACCTGTATAGATAAGGTTACGTAAATATTATTTTAATATATTTTTATAACCTTATTACATTGTGGAATGTAAGACATTACAATCTTTTGTTTGTTACTGTTGTATAGAGTACATAGAGTTTAATCTGGGTTTATTATTCAGTTATTAACAACGTTGTAAGACGTTCTTACGGATGTCAAATCTTCGCTTGTAGTCATAAAGGAAATGTTTTCAGAATAATAACGAAAGAGATGTATCAAAATATACCTTGTTTCTATGTTGTTGTAAATTAAGCGCAATAAAGGCTTACTTTACAAATAGTACAAAGGATTTGACAAGGTAATTTATATTCATATCAAGTATTTCGTGTTGTCTTCGAAATGAACATTTACTTTAAAAGTTAGTGATAAGTGTTATAGTTTGCTTTTCGAGAATATGACAAACCAGTTTAGTGTCCCAATCATTCTTGAAAACTCTCACGAGTAATTCTACAAAACTAGACAGAAGTTTCAACGTAATATCTTTGTTTAGTAAAGTTTGTTTCCTTGATGAATTAAAGCAAAACTTCCCGGAACAATACTCAAGATAATGTCAAACTAGGAAGGGAAGTAATTTATTTCACGTGTGCCTTAAGTAAATTGATGAAGGTGAAACACATGGTTGTCACTCTCTCATTATTATTATTACTACCGCATTTTACATGCAAGGGAATTGTTAGCAAAATTAGAATACAACAATAGCGGCTGTATCTACAGTTGAGACGTGTCAAATTGGCATAGTCTGCAATAAAACGACAGACATTGTAGAAAAGAGATGTCAGGTGGGAATTGCAGCGGACACTATTAAAGAAAAAGGAATAAAATTACACCAATTGATGTGTAACAAAAGAAGACGCATACAAGCAAAACTTGAGTATGTTGTCAGCATTAGATTTTAAAGAAAGTTCAACATTCCCAGGAACTTAAGAAAGCAGACTGTTGAGAATTGATCAATTGACAGCTGACATGACCTAACACAATCTTGACCCTATGCTTATCCCACGCTTACTTTGTTTTATATAGAGTCAAAATTGGTAAGTATGTAAATATGATATTTTGTTTGACAGCGAAAGAAAGCGAAATTGAATGACGAGAAGGAAACGTTCTTCGAATTGTAATCTCAATTAATCAAATGTATTGCGCAACAATCGGTTGATTGTCTTGCGAGAGTTTTGTTAATCAAAACAAGTATTGTCAGAATATTCAAAAGATACCTTTTGAAACTCCAAAATAAAATTCAATAAAACTGTCAACTTTGGACTCAGTTTATTTACAACCAAGGAACCCAAATCCACTAAATAACAACACAGAGACAGGCAGATACTGAAGGGACAAGAAAGAATAATAGGTACTACATATTTTAGTGAGTGAAACTTATGGAAGAAAAAAGTAAAGGTAAGGAAGAAGGAAAAGGTACGATGAAGAGTTAGGTGTGTAAAGGAAGAAGCGGGGAGGAAAATAAAAAAAGAAAGGCGTACAGTCCGGAGGAAGAAAAGAAAGAATTGAAAAGAAAAAATCTCGATAAATTATATGGTGAGATGGATGGGTTGGATATGTTAATGAAGTTGTTGGAAGAATTGGAGGAAAATTATAAAAAAAATGATGAAAAACATTAACTGCTCAGTGCAGTGGGACGCTTACGCCTTTTACCTTGATTATGTCTGATCTCTTATTAAATTTGGGAAAACTGATTTAATTAAGTTCAGTTGATGTACAATATGCTTTTTATACATTAAACGTTGAATGTTTTGGATAATGGAAAAGTATTATGTCAAACGTTTTTATATTATATAAGTTGAGATTGTGCTGTGGGGAGAATGAAATAAATTTTATTTTATTTCGTTGATATAGTGTAATTTGTTTCCGTTGAAGGTGATAGATAGCATCCCTAAATTCTGTATGTGCGAGTGGTAAAGTTCGCGTCCAAATGGGTCGTAAATGCGAGATCGAAGGAATTTTCAATAAATTCCGCATAGCTGGTCGTTGTTTTCGTCTCCGGACGAAGATAAATAAAATGAAGGCTACTCTCCTTTTGAAAAGGTAATTCAAATCACTGCGAATTCTTCTTCGTCGGAATTATTTCCGGCAGTAGTCCTGGATAAACCGTATTTCTTCGGTTCGCCGATTCTCAGCGTAGATAACTGGGAAAATTCGTGAGCAGGGAGGAGTTAAATTATTTGCAAATAATGGCAAGCAATTTTCTGCGCCAGGCAAAAGGAAAATTTTAAATCCACATTTCCCGAGCTAACTAATTCGATCAACAATGTTTATGCTACTCTTCAAGCGCTTACCATTATTCGATAATTATTATTTACTTTCCGTATCTTCATTCCAATTCAAATACAGGCTCGCTATATTTTACAAGCGCAATATACCGATTAAACAAAACGGATTTATTACCGATATTAGTAAATGGTAATTTTATTTTGTACGTTTATTTTTTATGTAAAGTACATAATTAAACACGTTCGGTCACTTTATAATTTCCTATTTATACCATATTTTTTAAAGGCATATGAAATAACAAAAAAAATGTGGAAGCCCTAAACATATGCGATTTGAACAATTCATCGTATCGAGTACGAAATTGGTTCGAGTATAAGTATAAATATACAGAACAACCTTTCTGATAAAGACGTTGTTTGACTACATGTAGGAAGGAAATATGTGCAAAATAATTTCCAAGGTATCGCACCTTCATCGCCATTAGCAAGCACGGTATGGAGCGGTCGGTTTTTAGTGCTGATTGTGGAAATTGTGACGGATTTTCGAAATGCCCTATGATTGAATATATATTGTTTTATTCCGTGTCGTTCTGTCTGTCCGATTTAAACCCGATGCACACGGACGACACTGTGTAGTTGGGGTTCTACACCATTATTTTTTAGAATGGACCACTACTGGACACGAACTTATATATGAATACCTAGTGATATATTCAAGTTAGTGCCTAGAGGTTTAGACCACTGCTTAGCATTCGGGAGGACACCGGTTCGATTCCGGGTCCGTCTGCCTTGGTTTAAATATTTCTGTGGTTTTGTTGGGTCACTTAGGCAAATGTTGGGGCAGTAATATTCCACAGATAATATTTCATTCTCTTCTGTCTTCATTTCGTCCGTCCCATCTTTCTCACCCGAACCACCACCCAACCATTCCCACAATTCCCGAAAGGAGGCTGAAGGCCCTACCTTCCGGCGTAGTGCAATAGTACCCAGGTATTTGCCAAGAAGTAGTGACGTAAAAAATGCGAATTTCTGCGTTCGTTTTTGCCATTTATACAGTTTATTTTTGATTAATTTTTCTTACTTAACTTAAATAACATTTATATATATAAATTAATGTAGAATGCTTCTTCTTCTTCTAAAATTAGTTCTGGATGTATTTTCATCCACACAAATATAACATTGTAACTCACCAAGGGTTTTTTGTGGTAAAATCGTGTTCACCTTTGAGGGCTGACAAATTCTCATCATAGTATAGTTTATACATTTGCGATTTAAAAATATATTTAGAATTTTAGAAAAAAGTATAGAACGTGGAATTGTACCAATTCGGTTGTTAAATAAAAACTTAACCTTATCGTAAACAGATCGTACTAAATAAAACTTCTTAAGTAAAGGAAACGTTTTCAGACCAAGTCGTTGAATTCTTGGTGAAAAAACACCCAACAATTTCCAGGTAAATTTCACTTGCAAACTTATCAGTTATTTAAGAAGATAAAACAAACACCTATTGGTAGATTGCCTAAAGCAAATTTTCTAAAAAAAAACTTAAAATGGTATTTCTATTAAAGTAACCCATTAAATGGGACATTACCCAATTATTTACTGTTTTTGTTAGTTATTTTATAGATTAAAATTACGTTAGCAATTTTATAATATCAAAGTTGCTTCAGGAGAATTATTAGAAAAATGTATTCCCGAGGAACTATCATCAGTTGTACGAATTTTACGAGAGGTCCCGTTTTAGTAGTCGAGAGATTTAAATTTTCCTTGATAAATAGTCCAAAAGTTGTTGAACTGTTTATTAAAAGCTTCAGCTGGTACAAGGCTGACAATGGCAGCGCGAGCTTTTCAGTTTAATTAAATACATCACACTCAAGATTCCTCGAAACGACTTCCAAGTTAATTTAAGACTGGCAAAAGTCCTTTTTGTTTATTTTTGTTGTTTAGATTCACTGAAATTAAAAATAGGTATATGCTTTTATCATTCAGCAACTTAAAAAAATCTCAATTTATAACAACCAATAGTAATTGATAATTATTCTTCTTTAGAAACAAAAGCGATCTAAGGCCTTTAAATGGGTATTACTGCTTTCAGAGTAATGTTTACTGTTCGTAGACGTAAATTTAATTCAATTATTTATTATTTTAAGTAAGTTATCTGTAGAGAATATAATATGAAATATGAAATAAAATGGTTCTCCGATATAATCAGTAGCTATGATAGGTTATATGCGATTAACTTATTTTAACGAGTTATGAGCGCAAGTTTGAAAATTTGAAAATATTTCTGATTAGCTTCCATAACGCTCTCCGTTCTCCTACTTTCTGTAATATCTCCTCGTTTCAATCCTGTTCTATCCACGACATTTTTAATATCCTCTTATAGCAACCACATCTTAAAGAATTTTAACTTTCTGCAGCTCACGCCGTTTACGTTTCGCACCCATACACAGTCGTGTTCTAAAAATACACCTTTAATAATCGTTTTCCAATTTCCAAATTAATCGACCTTCAGCAAAAAAGTGATTTCTTTTTTTAAAGGATCATTTTTTAAGATTATACAATACTTTATTTATATGACAAAAGGGAAACCCTGAATTCTAATTTTTGCACCGCGTCAAAATCTTTATTGGTACCATTTCATCTTCGATTACAATTTTAGGGCTCTTCGAAAGAATCCTGAAGATGCCCTATTTGATTAAAGACGAAACATAAACATTTAACAGTTTGACACGATACAAATCCAGAACAAAGAGTATCACAACACTCGCAGAATTCAAGTAAACTGCATAATATTCAATTTTGCGAGTGGTAACATGTTATTTTGGAACGTTAATGCCGCTATTATTAACACGTTGCAAACAACGTGTTTTGCCTTATTCAACCTATCTTTTTACGGTAAATAGTTTAACTATCTACTAACCCTCCTCCTTTCTCATCCGGGCTTGGGACCGGCAATGGCGGAGTTAAAAGGTTAAAACTTTTACCTCTTTTTCTAAGCTGTGTAGTCTAGTGGTTTAGAATTCAAGATCAAACGTTAACATTCTACAAAACACTGATTCGATCTGGATCCAGTTGCCTCTGTTCTTCCTTTGATCATTTAGGTAAATGCTAGCGCACTAGAATTCCATAGGTAATAATTCACTTTTTTTCTGTCTTTATTTCGTTTGACTGATTCTTGAAAGGAAATTCAAGAAGACTTCCGCCCTACCTTCCGGCTTTATAGAAGGGTATAGGTCAGAGTGACTGTCCGTGCACCGGCATTAGTGACTGATGGGAATGAAATATCAGAAAACCTTTATTTACATTATTATAACAAGGGTTAGGTTTTTTCCTCGGAATATAGAATTTCATTTATGGTATGTTTAAAGCACGATAGCAATCATCATCATAAGGCCGTCAGTCCTAAGACTGGTTGGACACTCACCTCGAATCTTTCTTATCCTGAGCTAATCTACGCATTTCCCTAAAACTAGAACAACCCACATCCTTAACGATTTGCGAACAGTAATCTAATCTAGGTCTACCTCTATCCCTCTTATCTTCCGTTTCTGCCTCTAATATGTCTCTCATCAGACCTTCATGAATGAGAAGGTATCCTCTGTTCTCCTATTCTTTTTAATACCTCTTAAATTGTAACCTTCTCTATTCACGGTATCTTTATCATTCGCCTGTAACATCACATATCGAACGCTTCTAACCTTTTCTTTTCCGCCGCGCCCCATGTTTCGCACCCATACAGCGTCGTGCTCCAAACATACACCTTTAACAACCTTTTTCGAATTTCTAAATTAACCGTTCGCGAACATAGAAGTCACTTCTTTCTCTCTATCTGTACTACTACTTCCGTCCTGATTTATTTGACTTGCTAGATACCTAAAATCTTTTTAAAAAACTTCTTTTTATTGAAGGCGAATCGACCCTGCGCTATCCTCTGCTTTATAGCAATACCAAACGTAAATATTATTAGTTAACTGAATACTTATAACTACCCGTTTTTTTATATTTAGGATTAGGTTTTTCACCTTTGCAAAGTAGGTACTATGAAGAAAAATTGAAAGAAAAGCACGTGTATTTGTACTGAAGTACAAACTGCAAAGCGAGCTGTGAAGGAACAACAAAAAAAAAGACACGCAACAGTTTGATAAAAAAAATTGCAGCTAAGTGTTCTGATGTTGTCTTTTTCAATCTCCACAATGCGCGGTCGTCCAACTGAGTTTATAGGATGAGGGACACATGTTGCCAATCTATTATATTCAGACCCTTGATTTTTGAAAGGGATTGTACGTGCCTCGAATGACTATTATTCCTTCTCGAAAAGACGAATTTATCTCTTTAATCTTCCACTGCTTTGATTGATAGTCTATGGTAAGAAGAAGACAAGGCAAAGTGCCATTCTGGAGAGCTTATCGCGAAATACACTCTTCTTCCGTTTTACATTACTCCCCAAAGACCACAAAAGGCTTTTATTGAAAGAAGGTAGGTTTACCTCGGTTTAATAGAGTAAATAAGTAGGGCGGTACGTGAGGAGGGGTGTTCATCACGATTTCTCAATAATGAAGTATGTAGGTGATATTAATGTCGGAAAATCCAAACTTTCCAAAAGCATCTACGTCAATAAACCTGATATTTTCTGAATAAATGTGGACGATGACCTTATTTCGGAAACACAGTTTATTTCACACGAATTATAAAGGAGTATATGATAACTATATAAACTAAAAGAGATTCATCCCTAATTAACGTTAATAATGGTCAAAATTAACGTGGATGAAACACGCGTCCAAAACTAAAAAACTTTTGGATGTTTCATTCCCACCAGCTAGTAATGCTGGTGGGCGGGCAGTCCCTCCGGACTATGCCGGAAGGTAGGGCGGAAGGCCCTTTTCAGCCTGCTTTCGGGAATCGTGGGAATGGGTGGGTGGTGGTTCGGGTGAGAAAGATGAGACGGACGAAACGAATCTATGGAATATTACTGCCTCAGCAAAGTGATCCAAGGAAACCACAGAAAAACTTGGACCAAGGCAGACGGACCCGGAATCGAACCGGCGTCCTCCCGGATGCTAAGCAATGGTCTAGACCTCTAGGCCATGCCGCTCGGTTGAGTATTTCCACCGACCTACATGCTTATGCATCAGAGTTAGAGGATAGAGATACCCACTAGATGGCGATACACTGCTTGTAGTTGCATATCACATAAACCAGCTATTTGTTAGGAGCTTCGTTGGTTTGGTTAGTGATTTATCGAGATTACTTATGGCGCGCTGATTTCGATAAATTCTTGATCAAGAACTTTCTTTTTTCTAAACTACGGTGATATCAGACGAAGAAGTGATTGCCTGTATCACCTATTTTTTTAAAGTAATCATATTTAGTATCATAATGAAAACAGACGTGAAAACAAAGGTATATAGTAAATTTTTATGTAAGTGGAAACGGAAGCGGATGTGGAAGCGAAAGTACACTAAAAAAAAATTATAAAAATATGTCCCGTAAGAATTATGTGTAGATTACTTTCTTGTCATATAATGACATATTAAAGTAAGGATCCAATAAAAGGAGAATAAAATTTGGAAAATATCAACATACGAAATATTAAGAGATAGATTTAGGCCTTAAACTACTGGAGAAATCCACCATTAAAAAGCAAAAGAAATACCCCCTGTAAGCACGGACGGTATATTACAACGTTACATTGTATTCAAAGGCGCTCATTTTTCTTTAAATTAAAACATTGACCGGTTATAACACTGTACATTGTCGCTAATATTTTATAAACATAAACGGTTGATAATACGTTCACAATGTGTCAGGGGGTGGCTCTAAAAGCTGGTGAAGAGTACTTATTCAACATGCAACATACCAGCAAGCAACTCTATTTAATTTTGTTTTGAAAACGGTCAGGTTCAGTCAATGGATAAAAATAATAAATTGTTTTATTGTTCCGATACATTGATTTTCAGAAAGATGAGACATAAGATTTAGTCGAGTTCCGATAAGCTTCTGTTTAAATAAAAATGTGGAACTAGAGGTAGAAACAGATGTGGAAAAGTATGCGGAACATCCGCAATTGTGAAAGCGAAAGCAGAGGTCTGTTACATCATTACTGCTTATTAATACCAAAACGAATAATGGTATAAGCCACTAAAGGAAGAAGACAGTTGATCAAAATAGATCACGGATTAAAGTAGCCATCAGATGGATTATTGTTTGTTTGGTATTCACAAAATTATGTAATTCCAAAATACGCATTCTTTTTAAAATAATATTTGTGACGATTTATAAATTTTTAGATATCAGGTGCCATTCTGATACTGATACAGCCATACCGGTCTAACGTAAAGGCAGTGAATGTGAGAAGCAGTAATTAATCAATCAGGATTTAATCCATCATAGAACGCTACCTCAGCTTCGATAGCTGTCCATCATTTTTCTTTATTCTTTGCACATTAAACGTAATATTTTTACGAGAATTTTGATTACATAACGATGCGGCCCAACGGAACATTTCGGTTGATTGGAACTCTTTAAAATCTGCTTCGACAGACTTTATTTGATATCCTAAAATTACGTAAGAGGTAAAACAGACGTTAGTGTTTTTTTGGTGTGAACAAGTCTGTTATTTAGCAAACCATTATAAAGTGGTTTATTATGCAATGTCCGACAGAAATAAATAGGCATTTTGAAAATCTTGTACGTAATATAACCTCAATTGTTCACATACTAAATATTACAACCTTTTCAAATACTAAAATACACATTTAGGTCAAAGATTTCATGGACAGAATCCAAAGGTAAATTAAATTCGGGAATCGTGAGCAGTTGATGAAATGAACGGTTGGGCCAGACGTTCCATCGGCAACTGCTGTTGACATCTTCAGTATTAGATATTGATAGGGTCTTGTTTATCGATAATATGCGACGTTGCAAAAGTCCTTTGACTTACTTTTTGAATTTAAGTTTTGGAATAGACATGCAGTGACATAGATACGTTAAACAGCTTCTCAAGAGGTATCTTAGGATTTGAGAAAATTGAATTTACCTTTTTCAAAAAATCGTACTCTGTCCCTTTGACCTCGACAAACGTTGACCTGATAAGCACATCAAACGTGCGCTTTTGTAAATATTTTTCCGGTTTTCAGAGATTTCAGTAATTATTCTTGGAAATAAATTGCTATTAAGTGTCTCATATTGGAAACATATAGAAAATACCACAAATGGCGTGGTGAGCGCCATCTGTAGTATGATGCTACATTTTAGGATTACGTACCAACAAGGTCCATTTAAAAATATGGATATCTACTTGCTGAAACGAATCCCGGCGTAGCTAACCTCAACGTGATAGGCACGTTACCATAATCCAACAAAATAATTCGAAGTGGTCTGTGTTCTGTCGAAACTGCCAGACGCGGATCGCGATTTCGATCTTCTTGGATCTCATCAGCGCGTCGTAGGCAGCTCCGACAGAACACAGACCAACCTTTACCTGCTGTCTTAACACCGCGTTTTAGAAAATACCACGTTGAGGTAAGCTACGCCGGGATTCGTTTCAGCAAGTAGATATCCATATTTTTAAATGGACCTTGTTGAAGCATACGTAATCCTAAAATGTAGCATCGTACTACAGATGGCGTTCACCACGCCATTGGTGGTATTTTCTAAAACGCGCTGTTAAGACAGCAGGTAAAGGTGTTCTGTCGGAGCTGCCTGCGACGCGCTGATGAGATCCAAGAAGATCGATATCGCGATCCGCGTCTGGCAGTTTCGACAGAACACAGATCACTTCGAATTATTTTGTTGGAAACATATGCTTAATAAAACAGAATAAATAAATGTCCTATGTCAATTTAAACTCATTCCGAACAGTGACAATTATTGATAAACAATACATGTTAGGTTATTGAATCAAGTCTATATCAATAAAATCATGGGATTATTACCTGACATAAAATATAAAATTCCTATAGTTCATGACCTGCAGTGCAACCAGTTCTTGTTTGGAACATCATTTGAGTGACACTCTGTATAGGTACAGGAGTTTATGAACTTTTATGGTTAATAATATCAAATAATTGACTTTTCATGGTTAACGTTTAAGTATCGATACGTTAAATATAAATATAAATTGTATTGTTTGGACGTGCCGATATTGACAGATCAAAACAGTCCAGATGCATATCAAATTGTAATTCCGGAACTGACCGGAAGTTGTTATGAATGAGGATTGTGGGTGCAATGGCGTGCACAATTAACGCAATTATTACCAAAAGAGTAATATCATTCAAATTGTTTTTGTTAGTTTCATTAGCAATAAAGCATATCGTAAATAAAGTAAATCGTTTGTTTTGTTTGATGACGCTAGCTGAGAAATGTTGAAATTTGATTTTAGTATATGAATATTTAATTTATCTCGATTTTATTATCAACTGTTTTGACAACTTTGGATAGGGCAGAGAACTTCGGACAATAAATGTAGTATCAAAACATATTTATTAGTAAACATCACTTTCACAGAAAAACAAGAATAAAATCAGCATCCGGTTGTTGTGTTAGTCATTTCAATTCCTCCTTTGTTTTGACCTTTAGCAAGTATTTCTGCCTCCGCTACAGTATCCGGCAACGGCAAATTTTTCGTTTCGGGTAAAAAAAAACATAAACAAGCTCCTATTAAAGGTACGACGCCAAACAACGTGGGTGGTATCCACTTCGACGTGGACGACAATCCCATAATGAACGGTGAGACCATAGATCCGAATCTTGCAGTCAATGACGCAAATCCTATTCCAGCATTTCGCAGAGTTGTAGGGAAGAGCTCGCCCGAGTAAACGTATAGTGTTCCGAAACACATGACCAGCCAGAACATACTGTTACAACCCAGCAAAGTTGTAGCCCAGGAATAATCAGGTGGTACAACGACAATTAGAAAAATTGAAATACCGGCAATGAGATCGGCAATGAGCAAAGTATTTCTTCTTCCTAAAATTTGAATGAACCAAACGGTGCAGATTGTTCCAGGGATTTGCACGGCACCCGATAGGGCAACGTTGATGAATATATTTCCCGCTAATCGACCCATGTATTGAGCAACACCGTAGAAACAAAATCCGCATGATATCCAATTGAATGATATGCACAAAGTTCGTTTTCTCATAACTGGAGTTTTAAAAAGATGAAATACGTTTCCTGCTTTCTTTTTCGAACTGACTGTTGTATTTCTGGCCGCTTCTTCAACGTTTTCTTTGATCTTACCTAAAGGAAGGTTATTGAACTTGGCCGCTTTCTCAAGGACCTGGACGACTTCCTTCGTTTTTCCCATTGCTAACAACCAGCGAGGTGATTCAGGTAAGATCCAATAGTACAATATGAGAATTGCTGGAGGAACTGATATAATCAACTGAAAATGTCTCCAATTTCGAAAATAATATCCCACAAGCGCTAACGTTACGTGTCCTAAATTGAACGGTATTTGATATAAGATTCCCACTGTAGTTCTGTATTTAGAACCTGGAAGATTTAATTAAATTTAGTTAGAATCATCAAGTAATTATTATCGATCGCTGTGTGAATACCAATGACTTCCATAACTATCACAAAACTTGTTATCATGGTTCCTCCTGTTGCGGTAGCGCAGATCAGCCTTAGAAGCAAAAATAACCAGAACCATGGCGCAAGGGCACATAAAGTTCCGCTGGCGACCTGAATAACAACTGCCCATACCAACGGAGCTTTTCGACCCCACCTAAAGTAAAAACATTATTTAACATTATATTAAATATTTTCTTTGCACTATAATGCAAAAAGGAATTGTCGTTACTTATCAGATATTACGCCAAATACCATGTTTCCAATTAGTATTCCAAGCATAGTAACAGTTTGGGCAAAGTTCGCCAGCTGACTTTTTTCACAAACGAGATTCCATTGGGTTATTATTGTTTCAGAAAATAATGATCTGAAATTATGATAGGAAATTGAAAGTGAAGTAATAATATATAGACACTTTTATTGCCACTAAATCACAATCACATCTTCATCTGTTATCTTGTTGACGACTTCAAACAGTTCAGTTTAAGACTAATTTACGTACTGCTATTGAACAGTATTCAGTTAATAACTACAGATGATGGGATGAATGCCATTTGTAGAAAACTTTATAAATGTTTGACAAGATCCTATTCGATTATGGATTAAGACAAAATAAGATTTATGAAATTGAGATACATCTAAATATACAAGGGGTGCAGCATAGATTTTTTGAAAATACACCTACAATACTAGAGGACCAATGCATTTTGACCACTACACTCAGATGGTAATGATTCTAAAATCAATTTTATTGCAACTACATTACCACATTTCAAAGGTAAATACGTATTCATCCACCCTGTACATCACATTAACTATTAATTTTATATCTCTGCTACTATTCGTACTCACCGATCATAAATGTAACCTGAACAGTTTTTAGAACATGTACTATTGGAATTATCATTGCACATAAATGAAACCGATGGAGCAAGAAAAACTATATTGAGTTGATGGAATGCGATTGGGAATTTTACTAAAAATACAGCAATGACAATAAGCAGTTGCCATTTTCCCCAAGTCCCGATCGATTTCTCGATGAAGTCATTGGAATGGGTTTTCTTAGCATCCACTAAAATCATAATTAATACAAATCAATGTCATATTTAATGTTGTTATTTTAAAGTATTTCTCTACTAAAGATTTTATTGATCGGAGTAAGATTCACTTAGGTATTAAATAAAAGAACATTGAAACTTTGTTTATATTACGTGTTATTAACGACTTGCCTCGGATTAGTTTTTCTCAAAGTAAAGACACTGTTTTATGGCAAACAATAAAAGATTTTTATACCAAAACTACACGTGCGAAGAGCGTAACCACCAATTTTATTTATAGATCACATTCAAATCGTGTTTACATCCACTAAAAAACTGTATAAAATACCACAAATGGCGCGGTAAACACCATCTGTAGTACAATGCTACATTTAGTGGAATTCATTATGCTCAACAAGGTCCATTTAAATAGATGGATATCCACTTGCTGAACTGAATCCACGGCGTAGCTCACCACTACGTGATAGGCACGTTACCAAAATCGAACAAACAAATTCGAAGTGGTCAGTGAAACTGCCAGACGCGGATCGCGATTTCGATCTTTTTGGATCTCATCAGCGCGTCGCAAACAGTTTCGACAGAACACCGATCAATTTTTACCTGCTGTCTTAACAGCGCAAAAAAATCGAAATCGCGATCCGCATCTAGCAGTTTCGACAGAATACTGACCATTTCGAATTTCATTGTTAAAAAACTATATTTAACTCGAAAATTTTACATTCACCTATTTCAATTAAAATTAACAGTATAACGTTTATTTTTCCGCAAGATCTTTAATTTGCCCTTAGTCCTTAGCCATTAAAACAATTCATAAGCATAAACCCATGATTCGCTACCAGTTGTGACCATCTGGAGCAAATTTGAGTTGTCGCAGACAGAGTCCAACAGCTCCTTAGCAATGTTATTGCGATGCTGTTTTTAGTCGAAATTGAGCAATTTTGGTACCAATTTCGCGACGACTCGTTTCATGCCAAAATCATTGATCAAAATCGAATGACATGAGCTAATCGATATGTTTAAGTCCCTAGTAACTTCTCTAACGGTGATTCGACGATTGGCCAATACTATTTTCTTTACTTCATCAATCTTTTTGTCTGCTGTTGACATGAAGGTAGCTTCACCATATGCCACAGTCAACGTTCGGAACGCGTCCGCACACTTAATTTTGTTTTTCACACAAAATTTGATACAGATTCTTTGATTCATTATTTTGAATAAGAAAAAATCGAAGACGAGTCAAAAATTAACTGAACATTCAACATGACCGAAATTGTCGATATAAGTGAGAGACATGAGTACCAACATAACGCGGAAATTCAAAATTCGCGATTCTTTTTGAACAGACCTCATACATAGCATATACATATACAACTGTTTATTCTTTATTGGACAAGGAACGTGTCGTTTCGCGTGACATTATAAGAGCAATTTTTCTGGGAAAGTATTTCTGGGTGCAACTTTGATTTAAATTATTGCATTATTCATAACATATACATACGTAACCGTATAATATTCACCAAGTAGGTACTTGTTTGTATAAATTTAATAATTTTCATGAAATAGACAAATTAACTTACTCTTTTTTAATGGTATTCCACCAAAGGAACACAAACTGATACGATATTAAATTTTAAGGTGAACGACCACTTCATTGCACTTAAACTATATTGATTATGTTTATCATCGATTCCGATTTGGTGCACACTGAACGTCTCGACGCAAGTTTATTCTGATAAAAATCGTGGGGACGCGTGAACTTACTTCACACAAATCTGTTGTAAGTTATTATACACCCAATAACGCGTATGATGTCAGGAAGGGTTACGAAATTTGAAAATTACTCTATGCATGTACTTGTAGTCTTTTAACATCGCATCACATGTTATACACATTGACCAATAAAGTGGTTGGCGTTCGACTGCCGGTGAAACCGCAAATAAATTAAACTTGAGCGAATTCAGCCGTAAACACGGATCATTTATACATTTATATATACAATAAATACCCATTTTGTGTAATTTGGTTATGTAATACTATATATGCGCGTATTTTAAATAATGTGCTTACTTTTGTTCGGTTATTTCTGATAGCGAGTGAATCATTTACAAAATTTTATTATATTATACTTACGTACCTGGATAATTTTATAATTATCAAGTCATTCATTATATTAATTACATAAATATTGAACTTTTGATATAGGTACATTTTCCAGGAATTATTTTAACCCTTCATGATACGCGTGCGAAATTGTATCATCTCGGGGAAACGACCAGTATAGAAAAACAACCACTTTAAATATGTTTAGTGTAGTATAATAAAAGAAATTTTGAAATTTCCCCAAGTACATAATATTAAAAAAAACAAATTAGAAGAAGTGGATTTTAGATATCTAGGAAGTCAGATAAGTCAGGATGGAAGGAGTAGTAAGGATATAAAGCAGAGGAAAGGGCAGGGTCGTGTCGCCTTTAATAAAAAGAAGTTACTTCTATGCTCGCGGACGGTTAATTTAGAAATTCGAAAAAGGTTGTTAAAGGTGTATGTTTGGAGCACGGCATTGTACGGGTGCGAAACATGGACAGTGGGCGCGAAAAGAAAAGATTAGAAATGTTCGAAATGTGGTGTTATAGGCGGATGATGAAGATAACGTGAGTAGAAAAGGTTAGAAATGAAGAGGCATTAGAAAGAATAGGAGAACAGAGGACTCTATGGAAGTCAATAAAAAATAGGCGAGATAGGTTGATAGGACACCTTCTCAGACATGAAGGTCTAGTCAGAGAGGAAAACGATATTTTCAGTTAATTTTTTTTTTTTTCGTTGATAACCATTCAGTGAATTTGAATACCCTTACGCTAAAGTGATTCTCCAGAGTTCAAGTTACTTATTATAAAAGTTTGAAATTTCTCTTAGCTTTTTTTCTGTTAATAAAAATAAATTTAATCTGTTCAGTTAACGAATCTCCATAAAATGACGTGTAAAATTACAATTTTTTAAAATTTCAATAACTTTTTAACGGTTTAGTGAATCGATTTGTAATTTTTACAGGAGTTTTAGAATTGAATGAGGAACATTCTTCCAAATTTTTATTTGTCTCGTAACATTATGACACCTCCCAAACATCTTTAACCTAAAATAACTTAACAACCTAACCTAACCTAATCACTGACTTGCATCTGTGACGTCAAAGATAGAGGTTCTATTGACTGCTTATTTATACACAGAAGATGTTAAACCTAATGTACCTATGTACTGTGCCCCATAGGGTAGATTCTAACACATCCCAATACGTACCAATCGTCTTATTTGTAGTAGTTTTACATATGTTTGTGATCAGGGGTGCCACGATGTCTTGTTTCGATTCTTGGTCAGTTATCGTCATCATCGTCATCAACATCTTCACAAAATCCTCAGCTCAAAGACTATTTTCACACTCATAACTTCTTTCTATTTTGAGCCAAAAAGAAAGAGAAGCAACTTCACTTCCTCGTCCAGGCAAACTAACTCCTCAATAACTCAAACAAACTCTAAGGTATAGACATAGGATTATTAGGTGATTAAGAGATATTAGGTTTTTATGATGTTGTATCACCTTCTGTTTATCGACAGATAAATAGTTGATGTATTACAATTTCCGAGCTAAGGAAATGCATAGCTAAGTTACAGTGAGCCCTATATTCTGGAATGGCTACCATATACGTAATGAAGCACCTGTTTGTGATTTAGTTTTAAAAGTTGAGGTTAATAAGCATAAAATGTATACTATCGGTCGAATATGCTGTAGCATATATCTATAACTTCATTTCCAGTGTGTGACTTGATATCAAGTGCTTTATTATTTATTACTTCATTTACCAAGAGATGAATTTTCCTATTTTGAAAATGTTGTATCACGTACGATTATTGTTTTATTTCTTCCCTGAATATATACAGTATATTAATTTTAACTCATATTTTCGTTCGGTTTTTCTATCTGATACGTTGTTAGTGAGTAATTAACAAATAAAAATTGGAACGAGTTACAAATCAGAGAGCATTCAGTTTTACTCACAGCCGTCTCTAACACAAGTCATGCTGAGAAATTTGGCAACAGCGCATTGCTTCGATGTGAGAGTCCTATTCTGCGAGTCTTAGTTGTTATTACTACACGTAGTTACACATGATTTTGAGAGACCCATTACGATAAAAATTAATTGAATTATTAAATAACTAACTAAATAACATCACTGATAGTATGTGACATTATTTAAAATACACTTCAACATGTAGGTATTAAGAATAAAATAGAAAAGACAAAAGATTAGGTGTAAACATTGTTAGGTACCTACATGAATTTCATCTCGATAATTGTAATTTTATTAAAGCAAATTTCCACACCACAATTGAAGTATTGCCAAGGCGCGTTAGCTTTTTTTGGGGTTCACCAATAGCCCTGCCATCCCATTAGAAAAAACTAATTACAATTTCTAATTTACGGATTTTTGCTGTCTTACAGTTAGCTGAATTTGAATTGGAGTGGCCGGACTCTTGCTTTCTATAATTTATAATTTTAACGTAATCATTAAGCAAAACATTAGCAAAAGAAGATAAAATTTGGAAGAATATATCTTTATAATGTTTTCCAAAACTAAATATTTTTGAAAATAGTTAATTTTCCTAAAATTGGTTTTTGGTGTTCAGCCCGTAAATATTGTGTCTGCAGATTTTCGTTATTACTTATTTCTTCAAGAATGGCATAAATGTGAAAAAAAAAACTATACTAATATTATCAGTAGGAACAGAAAGTCCTCCCCTTTGTAAATAATCAAAATAAATATCTCCAACGCAAGAGCCTTTATTGTTTATTATGAGCGAAACACAATTGTTGCAAGTTATCTTTTTACGAGCAGAATGAACTGCATATCCTGAAATGGAAATTTTTAAGGAGTCATCTAAATCACAATTCATTAAAAAATCGGAATTTAAAATTTCAATAAACTGACTTATGTTTAAGGGAGACTCTTCAACAATTTAAATTCCTGTTTCATTATTCTCTGGTAATTTAGGATATGTTAAAAGCACACTCAAAACATTACCGGCAGTGGATACTTTTTTTTACTGTTTTTATAATGTCACTTTCGTTAAAGTGATGTATGTAAACTGCAGAATATTTTCATGGAGTCCAATCTTTGCGAGGTATAGTACTTATGCATTTTTTTCGCATTTCATCATTTTTTTGGGAATAAAAATATAGACATACTTGTACTTACATTTTAAAGATGATTTATAATTTGAATAGCAACTGGGAACACAACGACGAGAGGCATTTTGTTAAGAAATAAACCAGAAAATTTACAACCAAAACACACAATCTGACATTTTCACTTCTTTCACATAATAGTTAATATTGCCTTCTGCAATTAAAAACTGTATCCAAAGGTATTAATCACTATAACACACTATAATCATCCTTATTGCGCATTTACTGCACGATATTTCCGCTAAAATTAAAATATTATAGAACAACGAAAAAACACAACAACTATTGTATTAGTTGTAACTCCCATTAACTGGGAAATCCTGGGACTCCCACAGTGTTGCCAAGTAAACCTTCAGCATGGCTTGTAAGTAGAGACGGCTGTGGTTTTACCTTTGATATCATTATATTCGTCGACGAACTAAACTTTTGTTCATATTTACGAAATTGAATAATGTTCTTTAAGTTCGTAGGAAGATTGCCCTAAATAGAGAATTAGTAATTTTCGCTTCTCATGGACCTACCATATAAATTTCTAGCCACTTAAAAGAGTAGTTACTGTTTCTCTTTTTAAATAAAGATCGTCAGTAAGCGTAATGAAATGTTTAGTCGAGAACCGTTTTAAGCTTAGTACACATACGTGGTCATTAACAGGTTGTTTAAAATTTCCCTTTGTGCATCTTCTGGACCATTTAAAATTAGACGAGTAGGTAGGAGCACAGGAATATATATACAGTATCCTGGATATTCACAATCTCGTTTCCAGTGTGTGGTTTCATATCAAAGGTCTTTTTAAATTTTCATTTTAAAAACCATTATCATTATTCATAACAGCTTCGAATATTTTTTTAATTATAAGTGTAAAAATCTGGCACAGGCAAACTACTTCCACTCAGGGCCAGATAGTGAATTTGTGGGGCCCCGGGGGCTTGGGGGCTTACTTAATTATTCAACTATTAATTGCCATTTTGTCGGGTATAGTAAAAAAATAGGACAATAAAATATTTTAACACAGTTTGTCAAAAATAGAATTGTAGAAAAAAAAATATGTTGGACGATAAGCAGCGGAAATTCCCCCGTAATAGACGTACACGCCAGAAAATACACAGACCGAAAATAAGTGACGGGGAATTCCCCGGTTTCGATAGATGCGCACACGGGTTGATTGATCGCAGGGTTACCAACCTTATGATCGGATGTTTTTTAATTTTGGGTATTCTTCTTTTATACATAATATCGTCCATTGTTTCAATGGAGACTGGGGGCCTTTTGTACCCACGGGGCTCAAAAAGCCTTTGAGTAGATCTGTCTGTGCTTCCTCTTTTGCAAAAACATTTATTTTGCGGGCTTTTACATCATGGCCGATGGCGATTTGTTATGCTATACGTTACGCTGGTCGTAAACGGTAATATCCTTACTAATTTAAAAAGTTAGCCTATTACGGTTTAATACAGAAGCAATCCCCCTCAGCTTTTCTGTTCTATCTCGTATTAAATTCCTTTAAATTATACGGGATGGTCGTTTTGATTTTAATAGTGTATTTATACAGTCTAGCTTCCCTAAATCGAACCTCCTGAATGCAACTGGTTATGCTCAAATTAGATATTATCTAAGTTAAGGAAAATTTCTGCTATTATCGATGCCGTTGATTTTTCCTAAGAAATATAAGAACAAAGGCTTTCACGGACGGAATTCATAGTAGAATGAAGATTCGGGCTATGGGACCGTAGTCTAAGTGAACTATTCTGTCCAGCCGTTTCGTCGGCTACTGCTGCAAAGTGTACTCTTTTTGAACAAAAAAATAGTTGGTCACCTTACTTATAACGTCTGTCGTGAGTAAAAGTATTCGTACGAGTATGTCTTCACACAACTTCAGCCGGTTGGGGTGCGCGCGCCGACCTTACTGTTAGATCCGCACTTTCGCACACGGTATATCTCTCATATTTAAAATACCAATTGGCAAATGTACCTATTTGTAATAAATGAAAATTAAAAAAAATAATTTCAAAAATGAACTTTGAACATACCCAATTGTCTAACGAAAGGTGACCCTGGTATATCTAGTAAATAACAATCCACTGAAAAAAAAAAATAATAAAACATTTGGTATCTATTATACTGGTATTTCTTGTTGATGTATGAAACCAGGTATAACTATTTGATACAACTTTCAATACAAGAATATGATTAGTTTTTTATAAGTTGATTATTATTTGTTCCTCACGATTGTCACCGCCTGCAACTCTTTGAGATAATTGCAACAGAATGTGCACAGCTCAAGGACGAAGTCATTGCCTTGGAGATGCATATTAAGCATACATAAATTATTAAATATTTCATTACCATTTTATGAATAGTAATTATTTTTCGGTTAAAGTGTTGTGTCTAATTATTTTGCACGAATAATGACTGTTTTCTAAAAATTAATTATTATTTGTGGATAGCTTTTTATGACAGAATCATAAACTACTTGCGTCGTTATACTTTGACCATATAATAACGATAAATAGATAGAAAACATAAAACTACGTAAGAAATGGGCAATAAATAATCGCCACTACAGCCGAACTTTTAGTTATTTTAGTGAATTTAGCGAAATATAGAGTTCCAGCATTCCTTCGTTACCACAAGATCATCAGTCTAAGGTCAGGCTCGACAACCACCTCAACAACTTATATCCTGAGTCAATCTTCGCATTCGTCGAAAACTAAAACATCTTTTTTTTCCGAATAATCATCTAATTTAGCTCTTGCTCTGCCCCTCTTTACTCCTGGTTCTGTCACTTGCTCTAAACCATCATTATGAATGAGAGAGTATTCGTGTAACTGTTTATACAAAAGAGAAGTCAGTTTGCCGCCATTAATAAATTAATTTACATTTACAGAGAGACATACATAAGTATAATATCTGTGGAATTTAAATTATTGCTGTAATACAAACCTACCTTCGTCATTAATTTTAGATAATCTGTGTATCCAGACGCCATTTAATTTGTTAGTTTTTTACGCAGTACATATGCAACGTATTGTAGATAAAATATTACGACAAATACAAGGGATTAAAATGGGAGACTCGTTTAGAATTGAAATAGCAAACAAACGGATTAATGTCAATTAAATATAAAAAAGCTAGTTGTAATCTAAAATAATCCCGAAAATTTAATGTTCAGTCTTTCCTGGTAACTCGTATTATTTATTAACTGATTGTTCTAAACCGTTCATTAAATTACGAAAAATGCTCTTATCGCACTGCCTTTAATTCCTTCCAAACAGATAACCGTGCCAACTGATTATGCAAAGCGTATTGATAAAAAGAATAGTACATATTTGTTTTTACTGTATTGTTAAATACAATTAGAGACAATTGTGTTAAATAAAAACGTGATCATACATTAGATATGAGCTTTTACAATACCGTTAATTGTAGGGGAAAAATAACCTTGCCAAGAATAAAAGATTATGTACCTATAGACAATTTCCAATTTTGCCTTTTGGCGTATATATATAGAACTCAAAGCCAAATTGAGGGTAAAATTGTGTTTTATATAATACTTTATAAACAAAACCGACGTTTTCCTTTCACTGAGCATTCCAAAAAGGAAATACATACGTCGCTTTTGCTGCAATAAAGTATAGGTTAATGCTTATTTTTATCCTTAATTTGACTTATATATTCAATTCTATCAACTATAAAATTCATTGAACTTACTGAAAGTTTAAAATTAATTGTTGGGGGATTGCGAAGGAATGTGTTTTTGTGAGGATTTGTTATTTACCCACTCATCATCATGTTCGAAAGAATAGGAATCGTGGCATTTATTTACAATGGACAACCTTTAATCTTTATTAATAGAACTGCAGAATTCGTCGATTGATTGATTTATTGTAAGTGATACCATGTGTGACCGGTTTTTATAAAAACAAGGTTTCCTAAATTCGTATATTTACACTTGTAGTTATAGTTATTAATTCCATAACTACAAGTTATAAAATTCAAAAATTCAGATATATGTATATGCAATATGTACTATCTGACATATCAATACGAATCTGTCTGGACCATAACCATCTAGAGTGGTAAACCGGTTCACCTACCCTCAAATATGTAACATATTGGTTTGGCAGAGACCGCAAATACGCAGTAAGTTATAACAGTGATAACTGACAGTTAACGACAATTCAGATGAGACTGGGAATAGGTCATACACGAGAGACAATATGGCATTATTACCGAACAGAAATGGAAAAAATTGTTAACTGTGAATGAGCGCAGCTGTTTGGCTATTTAATAGAGATAGTGAAATGGACAACATTATTTTCAATATGATCCCATCCTCTCATGGGCAAAACCACCATCGTTGTATTCGATGCAAGGTATTGATTAATTAATGAGCAAATCCTGTACCTACTGATGAACAGCGTATATGTAATTCCATATATAATCTGTCAGTATTCCACATGTGCAAAAACTTTTCTTCATTTTTTATTTCGTCCGTCTCGTAAGTCTTATTTTAACATTCATCCGCCCATTCCCACGACTCTGCACTGTCCGGTCATCTGCATTAGCAGCTGGTGGGGTTGTAAAGATATTTTTTATACTATTTGGATTAATAACAACTGAATTACGGGGAGGAAGGAATTTATTTCAGCATTCCACCCGTCTACAGTGATGTGTGCTGTAGAGTCCTCCATTCTCCTATTCTTTATAATAGCTCTTTATTTCTAACCTTCTCCATCCTCGATATCCTCATCATTCGTCTATAACACCACATTTTGAACGCTTCTAACCTTTTCTTTCCCGCCGCGCCCACCGTCTGGGTTTCGCACCCGTACAGCGCCGCGCTAAAAACATACACCTTTAACAACTTTTTTCGAACTTACAAATTAATCGTTCTCGAGCATAGAAGTGACTTCTTTTTATTGAAGGCGACTTAACCCCGCGCTATCCTCTGCTTTATATCCCTATTACTCCTTCCGTCCTGACTTATTTGTTTTCCTAGATACCTAAAATCACTTCTTGACACAACTTCTTCTAATTTTAGGCATGAAGGTCTAGTCAGAAACATATTAGATGCAGAAATGGGAGTTAGGAGGTGTGAGGTACACCTAGATTAGATTATTGTTCGCAAATAGTTAAGGATGTAGGTTGCTCTAGTTTTGGAGAAATGTGAAGATTAGCTCAGGATAGGAAAAAGTGGAGGTGCGTGTCCAATCAGACGACCTTATGATAATAATGATGATGACAGATATGTCAAATTTTAATTAAAAAGCTTATAAGTGTATGTGACCAACCCTGGTATCAAAAGATTCCTTATCTAATGCGTCTACATTTGAACGTGATTGTTTTCATTGCTAATTTTCAACCAACTTTATATTGTTTTTTTGAAAATTTAGGCAATGTTAGTACCTACTAAAGTTACATTTGCCATTCAATGTGTGAACTACGGTAAGGTAACAATAAATTAGTTTAATTTCTAATATTGAATTAATTTGTGTTATTATTGTCTTAACTACTCGATACTATCTTCTTTATTATCTTGAAATTCACTTATATACTTTTTAATGTCGTTATTAAGTAAAAGTAGCATTATAACGTAATGTAGGTAGTGACCCTTTCGAAGCCTTTTTTGTCAAGTAACCGTCTGACATTTGAAATCGTTTCCCTTTTCTACGCCTCTTGAGTGTGGAGATAACTTCAGAATAGCAGGCCTCTGTTTACGTGGAAGAGACGATATCAATGAAGATATCGACAGATATATTCGAAGGGATAGATGGGATGTTTGCTGGTGACAGACTCAGAAAGTCCATTTCAGAAGCCGTTGTACGAGAAAAATGAGGAAGTGTTAGATTTTCCAAACACTTTATATCAGACGGAAACCGTACGTTTACCCCACATTTATCTTTTTCATCCGTCAGAAAAGTAGAAGCAAAAGAAGAAGACCAGGGGTTCGGTGTGAGGGTTGAAATATTTAAGGGTCTGAGGAATTGGCGAGAGGGCGGCAGAAGACACTTACATCCAGTCGCCGAAATTCTGTTTTCCGACCGTCTCCTTGCACCCCCGAGATAGAAAAAGCTTTCACGGCAACTTTAATTTGTCACTCAGACGCATACGTCTCCGGACTCTTGCAATCATTGGGGGAAATCCTCTGAAGTCGATGAATCCCCAATGAATCTCTCCATTTCGACCGATAGGTAGGTTTTCTTTTCTTTTTTATATTTCTTATAGGTAGGCTCACAATAAAGCTCATAAGCACTTGAGTACTACATTATTGACAGATTTATTTTAAAAATATTTTTAGATTATTTCTCATAAACTAATTTAACAATTTTTCCATTCTTTTATATAATTTGATGCATACGTATGCTTTTCTTAAATGCCTTTTTGTCTTGTAATTTCACAGACTATGTTATCTGTGGAAAACCAAAATGCATACATACATACGTATTTTTGTATACCATATATTTTATACTGATGCTACTCGTGTGCTTCTACGTTTCCATCTGTCTTTTCAAATTAATCACGCCTTTGTATGTTTTTAATAAAACAAATAGTGAGTTTTACTTTGTTTCATGTCAACTTTACTGTCTTATCAATCCATCCAGTGTCGTATATATATTAGTTAAAATTTAATATAATATTTCATCATTCTAAATAAATAACGATTATTAAAATATGTAGTTGTTTTTAGAATATTGAACTTTAAAATGATACTGATGCCGTTCCATGCTCCAGTGCAAGGGTCGCCAGTGACAATTGCGGCTCTTCAAGTTCCCTTAAAAAAATTAATAGTTAAAGCGGAGTGGACAGACACGTTACAATGAATTTCAATGAACAAAGTCTAAAGCTTTAAGGAAACACTATATTTTCATAACTGGAAGAAGTAGTTGGTTTTGAAAATAACATGCTTCTTTTGACACCGGGATGTAAACATTGCTTCAATTAACACTGATGGTTACTTCACAAGAACGATTAAAACAATGAAAGACAACTTTAAGGAACGATTTGATCAGTTCAAAATAAATAAGCTTACCTAGTTATTCATTGTGAATCCTCTCAAAGGAAACAGAAAAGAACTAAATTTTACTCCATCTGGCATCAAGGCTGGTGTATTTCAAATCCAATTATTAGATCTAAAAAGCAAGGATTTGTGGAGTTCGAAATTTAGTAATCTAAATAGTAGATTAGAAGAGCTGGAAAGGTAGAAATATCTTTTGATATCGCAAAATATATGGGTAGCTCTAAAAGAGTTTGGGGCACTAATTTTCGATACCTAATGAAATAATCTTCCGAAATCCTATGACCAAATAGAAAAATGACTGTTAGTGTGCTGACGATCTTTGCTCAATATATTGGTGAGAACAAGTTTTCTCTTTTATGAACTTCATAAAGTACAAGCTAAGAAGTCAAATAACTAATCAGAATTTAGAGTGGAGCCTTAAACTCAAAAAATACTAGTTCTGTGCCGGACTTACCATATTTTGTAATACAGTAATNAAAGCGGAGTGGACAGACACGTTACAATGAATCTCAATGAACAAAGTCTAAAGCTTCAAGGAAACACTATATTTTCATTACTGGAAGAAGTAGTTGGTTTTTAAAGTAATATGCCTCTTTTGACACCGGGATGTAAACATTTCTTCTATTGACACTGATGGTTACTTCACAAGAAAGATCAAAACAATGGAAGACAACTTTAAGGAACGATTTGATCAGTTCAAAATAAATAATCCTACCTAGTCATTCATTGTGAATCCTCTCAAAGGAAACAGAAAAGAACTAAATTTTACTCCATCTGGTATCAAAGCTGGTGTATTTGAAATGCAATTATTAGATCTAAAAAGCAAAGATTTGTGGAGATTAGAAGAGTTGGAAAGGCAGAAATATCTTTTGATATCGCAGAATATATGGGTAGCTCTAAAAGAGCTTGGGGCACTAATTTTCGATACCTAATGGTATAATCTTCTGAAATCCTATGACCAAATAGAAAAATAACTTTTAGTGTGCTGACGATCTTTGGGTCAATATATTGGTGAGAGCAAGTTTTCTCTTTTATAAACTTCATAAAGTACAAGCTAAGAAGTCAAATAACTAATCAGAATTTAGAGTGAAGCCTTAAACTCAAAAAATACTAGTTCTGTGCCGGACTTACCATATTTTGTAGTACAGTAATAATATAAATAATAATGAATAAAATCGTATTTTATTTCATCACCACTACTTTATGTGAAATAATAATGATTAAAAATTCCTGTCTCTTTAAAATTTATGAAACAATATTTTTATTGGGATGAGCTCTATCAGCTTAAAAGTTTGCCGGCCCTTACTCTAGTGCATGAACATGCCCCGCTATTTATGCAAATCTGTATTTTAAATATGTTAGGTAGGTAGTTCAATTAAATTTTGCTTTTTGGAAACCTTTGACCACACTGTATATCATCTCATATTATGAAACTGTATTGGTATTTGTATACCTAACGCTTTATAGCAACACATGGGTCAGGTCTGTCCGTTACCTGTGGTAAAGTTTTTCATGCGTTAAATTAGTTTTCTTTGACTTTGTGGTACTTCATAAAGGTACAATTTTCTGGTGGTAATGTGAAACGTACAAAAGTCAGAAGTTAATTAAACTGGTAGTGCTTGCTTTAGGAAGTAATCATCTTGGAGCCAGTAGTTTGCTATTTAGAAGAGCGAAGAATTTTAAAACAGGAAATTGTACGGAATGCCATTTAAACAGCGGATGTAAAGTGGATCTGATAATTAATTTTGCACTTTGTATCTCTTTTTTTTTGTGTAATGAACTCGCAATTCCAATAAACCCGGGTTTCAATTAATTCTCTATATTGGCTATAGCGAGTAATGCATCGATACCATCATCGGTATTCTGCAGATGTGTGAAATGTTTATACTCGTATTGAAAATGTAAAATAGCATAGTTTTAATGATGAACAAACCGTTTTAGTTCGACCGCTTTAGGTAAATAATTCTAATTGGAACGGTTTTGTGGATAAATCAATGTGCCGCGGTATATATATATATATATACAACACACCATGGTATGTTATTTTTAATCTTCGGAACCTATTTATATACTTTATTCATCATCTACTGTTAATGCTCGTATAGTTTCAGTTAGTGAAGGGTAAAATTAGTTCTTTTGTCGAAATAGTTGTAACCTGCAAATGCATAGGTAATTATACTTCGTTTACTTTCTGTAGCGATGTGACCTTCAGTTTGACCAGCGCAAAGTAGAAAAGAACAGCACTAGGCCAGAAAAGGAAAGAGGCAACTCTCGGCCAAACTCTTAACCGGTGAGGAGCGTATAATCCATACAGTACTGCACGGAAAAATTGATCATTTCATCCACTACAATTGTATTGCTCAAATGTGCTGTTATTTTTACTACTAAAAATATCAACGAGATGCTTTAACGCTTGTTTTCGACTCGCACTACTACTCATGATTGAACAAAACTTTTGGCAGGTACTGTATGAAAAAGTATGTTTAATGAACAAGAGTTGAGAGTATAATGAGCTTTCTTCCCCCTACGATTTTGCCAGCGCGCATCCAGGACATTGGAAGGGGAAAATCGCTAGAAAAAGTAAATGAAGTAATGAAGTATATCATGCTTTGTTGTATTTAATGAATGGAGTTAATCAGTTGGTCATTGAGCGAAAAGATGTTGAATGAACCTTCTTGCCCGACATAAATCTTTATGTCATCAAACAGATCGTTAATGGAATAATAAAAATTAAACTGTAAAAGTAGGTACCATATCAGTTTAAAACAGTTTGGGATCTTTGAAAATCAATTTTACGAAGTTGAAACGATTAAGGGAAATTGTCGACATGACAATGCATGGTAATTATCAGACGCGTGCTCCTGGTGCACTGCGTCTCACGCAACCCTCTGCTGAATGAAAATTAAATTGGATTGGTTTGACGTATGTGGCCAACCCAGAATTTGAGTGAGTGCATCAACACCCTATCAAAAACAGTCTAGACTCAACCATAACGAACTTATAACCTGCATGTGTAATAATTTCAACATTTAACTAAATACCATTAATCATTCCCACAACAAGGGCATAGGCAGAGGTAGTTCAGAAGCTCATGAAACTTGTCATTGTGTTGCGCTGTTTATAGTCAACCTGAAGCTCCATAGTTAAAAGTAGGATCAATATTTTCGTAATGCAAGGAGTAAAGGAAAGGTTAGAACTGTGGTGTTTCAGGCGAATGATGAGGATATAGTGGTTAGAAATGAGGAGGTATTAGAAAGAATAGGAGAACAGAGGACTCTATGGAAGTCAATAAGAAATAGACGAGATGGTATTGGTATCAGGCATGAAGGTCTAATCAGAGACATATTAGACGAAGAAACATGAGTTAAATGGAGTAGAGGTAGATTTAGATTAGATTACTGTTTGGAAATAGTTGAGGATGTGGGATGTTCTAGTTTTAGGGAAATGCGAGGATTAGTTCCGGATAGGAAAGAGTGCAGGTGCGTGTCCATCCAGTCTTAGGACTGGCGACCTTATGATGATGATTTGTCAAAAGTAAGTTTATTAATTTCAAAGAATTTTACCATATTAAACATTCTCTGCTGTGAATAAATGTTTAAGAGAAAATGTTCAATTAATTAAATAGCATCTCCGCTGCAAACGAGTAGATTTCGAAGTAGATTTTGGGATTTTCTATGTAGTATGCGGTGCTTATGACTTTTCTTTTTCGTGTTTGTTGCCCGATACGGTAATACAACAAATTGAAACTGGAATTGGAATTGATTTCGTGGAGCATAAAAGAACAGTCAGAGATCAAGCGTCCTGTGTCTACGTATCTTTCCGTCTGCGGTATGAAAGAGAAAATACAGCAGTTGCTTAAATTGTTTGTGTCTCTTTTCACCGCGAAGACTTGTCGCTGGAAATGCAAAATTGGTTTTGGAATCGTACTGGTAGAACCTGTTACGGTTCCATTCAATTGAAAATCGCTATTTCAATTTCGAACAAAAATGAAAGTTGAAGTTTCCAATACATAATCTTTCGCGATTTACTGAAGCAAGATCAAAGATTTTAATGTTTCTGCGAAATAGCTGGGAAATACGCATTGCTAAATCTGAAAGACAGAACGTTTATAATGTTTTAAGCAGTTGAGTAGTCCGGTGACTCAATATTGAAGGATAAAATTAAAATTACATCCAAATTCTTTTACTTATTAAGAAAAATGGACTAGCTTCTACTTTTTTAGTAATTTATCGATTTATATCTTATTTGATCGCGTCAGCACGTTCCACAGAAGAAGAAGAGATATTTTGAAGACGGAATAAATATCATTAAAGGCGGAAGAAGTTTAGGGATGGGTATATAGGAGGACAAAAGATCAGTATGCTTAGATGCTTAGTACAGCAAGGAGAAGTTAGAGGTAGCCTAAAATAAAATAGGAGCGGTATTAAATATTGACATGAAAAAGGGAAAGAAAGAGTGAATACAATGATAGAGACAAAAATTTGAAGAAGTCGCTGATAAACGGTAGGTATCTAGGAAGTCAGGTAAGTCAGGATAGAAGGGGCAGTAGCAATATAAAACAAAGATTAGCGCAAGGAAGAGTCGCCTTTAACAAAATGAAGTCACTTCTATGCTTATGAACGGTTGGTTTAGAACAGACTACTGTTGAAGATGTTAGCATGACTCTGTACGGATGCGAATCATGGAAGATGGATGAAGCAGAAAAAAAAAGGTTAAAAGCTGTTGAATTATGAGGATACTGAGGATAGAGAAATTTGGAATTAGGTGGTTTTAGAAAGAGCAGGAGAACACAGCGCACGATGGAAGGAAACAAAAAATTTGTGAGATAATAGGTTGGTAGGACAGCGTCTCTCGCATGAAGGTTTAGTTAGAGACATATTAGAAGCAGAAACAGGCATTAAGAGGAGCAGAAGCAGACCTAGATTAGATTACTGTTCACTGTAGTTAAGGATGTAGGATGTTCTAGTTTTAAGGAAATGGAAATAGTAGTTCGTTTTCGTGACCGGTGTCTAACTGATAATGAAGAGCTTCTGGGCTCGAATTCTAATTGCAGACGTTTCGCCATGCTTAATAGCTGTCATCTTAAGTTCTTCACGATGTATGATCGACGGCTGAATGGTTAATGTAGAAGAGTATGTTCAACCAGTCATAGAACTGATGACTGTATGATAATGATAATGATGATTTATCTTCGAAGTTCAAAATGGAATCCCTTGTTTCCTCTAGAATTGTGAACCAATTTTTGGAGGCTCTCTGCAGTATCGAAAGAAATTAAACAAGAACAAATTTCGTAGTGTACGGGTTTCCTTTAATAACGATAACGAATAAATAAGTGGAAGCACAAATTATATAAAGGTCGTAGGAAACTGTCCAGGGTCCTGCTCGAAAACCGCAGCAGCAAGTCTTCCTTCATCTCGTGATCACGTTTCAAACAAATGGCGCGTAATTCCGAGTCCGCAATACAAATAACGGACACCGCGAACACGGTCCGAATTCACTTTCCCTTCGGTTGTTTAGTGCAGAAGTAATGCCCTTTTGTCCAGCTCGTGGCTAACGCTATACGACCACGGTCGAGAGTTTTACGACGGTAGCAGCGACGTTCCTTCGCAGACCGTTTCGCCCTGGGTGCCGTTTATAATCTATATTTTATGTATATACCGGCTGTAAGTAACGCAGTTTATTTTCCGTGGGAAAGGTTAACAATGGCAAACTCCAGTTCCAAGCATCAGATCTAATTTTCCGAAAATTCTACCACTCCACTACCAACAGTAAAAGTTGGAAAGGGGCATAGCGTAATAAAAAACACCTAAAGATGCTGAACTCGACATCGTTATGCTCGCAGCTCTGAAACATTTTCGTGGAAGGTTTAATTTGCAGATATAAAATAAAATAATGCCCGCTCTGGAATTCCCAAAGCTCTCGCAATGGAAAATAAAATTTGCACGCAAATATTATTTGTAGTATTCAATGACACAGGTTATACTTCTTTAGGCAACATTTACAACGAATTGTTACAACTAACAAGGGCAATGGAGATGAAATATATAAAAAACAAGAGAAGTACGAGGAGTTATAAGATTTGACAGAATGAGAAATATAAGCGTTCGGCAGGAACTAGGAATATGCTTAGGATAACATATTGTAGAGCAAAACCAGGTGGTGCGAGAGTAAAATAAACATGGAGAGAGATAAATAAGGCATACATGGAAAGTGGTAGTAGGAAAGAAAAGGGAAGACCAAGGAATACATGGACAAACGAAGTTAGGAAAATGGCAGAGAGGAATGGGAGGATGTCGGATCAGAGAAAGAAGTTGGTACATGAAAAGGAAAAACGGAAGGAAGTAATTAGTACTTCTTACATTTATATAGTATAGGGAAGAGTTTGATGTCAAATTAAAAAACTTAAAGAATAATAAGGCGCTAGTTATAGATGGGTTAGAGGCGGAAATTCTAAAACATACAGCACAAGAGGTTGGAGATCATATGTTTACGCTAGTTAGTCACATTTACGAGACGGGGGAAAGTCCCGGAGGATTATAAACGGAACCATACCTAAAAAGAGAGGCGTGGATAGGTGCGAGATATTTAGAACAATAAGCTTAACTTCCCATGCGTCAAAAATCTTAACTAGAATTATACAGAGAAGGACGAAAGAAAGAGCAGAAGAATTATTAGGGGAAGATCAATTTGGTTTTAAAAGGAATAGAGGAACGCTGGAGGACATTCTAGTTTTACGGGTAACAATAGAGAAAACGACAGAAGAAGGAACTAGTGCTTACACAGGATTTGCAGATTTAGAAATAGCTTTTGACAATGATAAATGGGACAAGATACGTTACAAAGATAGAAGAGTTATACTGAGTTTGTATAAAGCGTAACAGGCAGTTATAGAACTGGAACAGCAATGTAGAGAAGTAAATATGTATTAAGAAGGATATCATGTAATCACTGTTACCGCTACTTCTTAACCTATACATCGAAGATATGATCAATGACAGTATAATTGTAGATAGATATACAGGGGTAAAAGGTTAGTACGCTTAGATTTGCGGATGATATAGCACTATTAGCATCTAGAATACCAGTATGCAAGGGAAGAAATTGTAGGGAAAGAGCGAATATAAAGGTAGGAGACGAAAGATTAGAAGAAGTAGCTGTCTTTAGGTATCAAGGAGTCAGATAAGTCAGGACGGAAGAAGTAGTTGAGATATAAAGCAGAGGATAGCACAGGGTCTAGTCGCCTTCAATGAAAAGAAGTCACTTCTATGTTTGGTTAACAATAATTACAAAACGATTGTTATGTTTGGAGCAGAAGCGGGAGTTGGGAGGAGTTGAGGTAGACGTAAATTAGATTACTGTTCGTAAATAGATAAGGATGTGGGTTATTCTAGTTTTGGGGAAGTACGAAGATCAGCTCAGAATAGGAACGAGTGGAGGTGCGTGTCCAACCAGTCTTAGACCTGACGACCTTATAATGATGATCAGGGGCGGCCTTAGTCATTGGAAGGTTCCGGGCGGGTAAATTTTTGCGAGGCCCTCGTCGTTGTGGAATTAATTTTTATGATGATACTTAAAAAATGCAAAGTGATTCATAAACTAGTTTACAGTTTTAAAATTGTTTATCGAAAATTAAAAAAAAAAATGATAAAGACAAAGATAGCAAATTTGCGGCTTCTTTTAAGACTATTAAGAAATTCAAATAAACATTAGTAGTATGTACTATTACTACCTAATATTTTTCTAATTAGATTGTTGCGCGAGTGTGCGAGGCCCCT
>NW_020438948.1:591754-603008 GCF_000699045.2 Agrilus planipennis
AAACTGAAACATCCCACATCCTTAACTATTTGCGAACAGTAATCTAATCTAGGTCTACCTCTACCCCTCCTAACTCGCGTTTCTGTCTCTAATATGTCTCTGGTCAGCCCTTCATGCCTGAGAAAGTATCCTATCATGCCTATTTCTTATTGACCTCCATAGAGTTTACTATTCTCCTATTCCTTCTAATTTCTAACCTCGTTATTCGCTTGTAAAACCACAGTTCGAACGCTTCTAACTTTTTTTCCGCAGCGTGCACCGTCCACGTTTCCCACCCGTACAGCGCCGCGTTCCAAACATACACCTTTAACAAGTTTTTTCGAATTTCTAAATTAACCGTTTTTTATGGAAGGCGACTCGACCCTGCGTTATTCTCTGCTTTATATCCCTACTACTCCTTCCGTCCTGACTTATCTGACTTCCTAGATACCTAAAATCGGCCACCTCTTTTAATTTTTTGTCTCCTATTTTTATATTCGCTCTTTCCATGGTATACCAGTATTTTTGTTTTACTTCTGGACTCAACAAAAGAGAAAGAGCAGCACGTTTTCATGTCAAAATTTTATTTACGATTATATTAACTAGTACCTACATGAAAATTTCAGAAAAATCTAAAAACTGTCGTACATTGAAAAGATAAATCGAGAAATGGTTGCTAAACCTTAGTATTATCCAATAAAGAACGGATGTGAAAGGTACTGAACGTCTCAAGCAATTTATAAATATCTTGTGCAGATAAAATTGATAGAGGTAGTTCTGAATCTCATGAAAATGACCGAGCGGCATGGCCTAGAGGTCTAGACCATTGCTTAGCATTCGGGAGGACGCCGGTTCGATTCCGGGTCTGTCCGTCTGCCTTGGTCCAAGTTTTTCTGTGGTTTCCTTGGATCACTTAGGCAAATGCTGANTTGTTTTCGACTCGCACTACTATTCATGATTGAACAAAACTTTTGGCAGGTACTGTATGAAAAAGTATGTTTAATGAACAAGAGTTGAGAGTATAATGAGCTTTCTTCCCCCTACGATTTTGCCAGCGCGCATCCAGGACATTGGAAGGGGAAAATCGCTAGAAAAAGTAAATGAAGTAATGAAGTATATCATGCTTTGTTGTATTTAATGAATGGAGTTAATCAGTTGGTCATTGAGCGAAAAGATGTTGAATGAACCTTCTTGCCCGACATAAATCTTTATGTCATCAAACAGATCGTTAATGGAATAATAAAAATTAAACTGTAAAAGTAGGTACCATATCAGTTTAAAACAGTTTGGGATCTTTGAAAATCAATTTTACGAAGTTGAAACGATTAAGGGAAATTGTCGACATGACAATGCATGGTAATTATCAGACGCGTTCTCGTGGTGCACTGCGTCTCACGCAACCCTCTGCTGAATGAAAATTAAATTGGATTGGTTTGGTGCATCTGACGTATGTGGCCAACCCAGAATTTGAGTGAGTGCATCAACACCCTATCAAAAACAGTCTAGACTCAACCATAACGAACTTATAACCTGCATGTGTAATAATTTCAACATTTAACTAAATACCATTAATCATTCCCACAACAAGGGCATAGGCAGAGGTAGTTCAGAAGCTCATGAAACTTGTCATTGTGTTGCGCTGTTTATAGTCAACCTGAAGCTCCATAGTTAAAAGTAGGATCAATATTTTCGTAATGCAAGGAGTAAAGGAAAGGTTAGAACTGTGGTGTTTCAGGCGAATGATGAGGATATAGTGGTTAGAAATGAGGAGGTATTAGAAAGAATAGGAGAACAGAGGACTCTATGGAAGTCAATAAGAAATAGACGAGATGGTATTGGTATCAGGCATGAAGGTCTAATCAGAGACATATTAGACGAAGAAACATGAGTTAAGTGGAGTAGAGGTAGATTTAGATTAGATTACTGTTTGGAAATAGTTGAGGATGTGGGATGTTCTAGTTTTAGGGAAATGCGAGGATTAGTTCCGGATAGGAAAGAGTGCAGGTGCGTGTCCATCCAGTCTTAGGACTGGCGACCTTATGATGATGATTTGTCAAAAGTAAGTTTATTAATTTCAAAGAATTTTACCATATTAAACATTCTCTGCTGTGAATAAATGTTTAAGAGNTACAAGTTATAAAAAAATCAAAAATTCAGATATATGTATATGCAATATGTACTATCTGACATATCAATACGAATCTGTCTGGACCATAACCATCTAGAGTGGTAAACCGGTTCACCTACCCTCAAATATGTAACATATTGGTTTGGCAGAGACCGCAAATACGCAGTAAGTTATAACAGTGATAACTGACAGGTATAGACAATTCAGATGAGACTGGGAATAGGTCATACACGAGAGACAATATGGCATTATTACCGAACAGAAATGGAAAAAATTGTTAACTGTGAATGAGCGCAGCTGTTTGGCTATTTAATAGAGATAGTGAAATGGACAACATTATTTTCAATATGATCCCATCTTCTCATGGGCAAAACCACCATCGTTGTATTCGATGCAAGGTATTGATTAATTAATGAGCAAATCCTGTACCTACTGATGAACAGCGTTTTTTTAGTTTACGTGGATTATTTAGTCAAATGTATATTCCATATATCATCTGTCAGTATTCCACATGTGCATAAACTTTTCTTCATTCTTTATTTCGTCTTTATTCCCGCGGCTTTGCACTGTCCGGTCACCAGCATTAGTGGGGTTGTAAAGATATCTTTTATACTATTTGGATTAATAACAACTGAATTACGGGAAGGAAGGAATTTGTTTCAGAATTCCACCCGTCTACAGTGATGTGTGCTGTAGTTAGAATCGCTTACGTTTTTGGAACTTATACTAGCCTATCTTGTGTATTTCTTATTGGCTCCCATAGACTCCTTCGTTATCGTATTCTTTATAATACCTCTTTATTTCTAACTTTCTCCATCCTCTATATCCTCATCATTCGCTAGTAACACCACATTTCGAACGCTTCTATCCTTTCCTTTTCTGCCGCGCCCACCGTTCAGGTTACAGCGCCGCTCTAAAAACTTTTAACCTTTAACAACTTTTTTCGAATTTATAAATTAATCGTTCTCGAGCATAAAGTGACTTCTTTTTAATGAAGGGGACTTAACCCCGCGCTGTCCTCTGTTTTATATCCCTATTACTCCTTCCGTCCTGACTTATCTGTTTCCCTAGATACCTAAAATCACTTCTTGTCACAACTTCTTCTAATTTTAGACATGAAGGTCTAGTCAGAGACATATTAGAGGCAGAAATGAGAGTTAGGAGGTGTAAGGTAGACCTAGATTAGATTACTGTTCACTGTAGTTAAGGATGTAGGATGTTCTAGTTTTAAGGAAATGGAAATAGTAGTTCGTTTTCGTGACCGGTGTCTAACTGATAATGAAGAGCTTCTGGGCTCGAATTCTAATTGCAGACGTTTCGCCATGCTTAATAGCTGTCATCTTAAGTTCTTCACGATGTATGATCGACGGCTGAATGGTTAATGTAGAAGAGTATGTTCAACCAGTCATAGAACTGATGACTGTATGATAATGATAATGATGATTTATCTTCGAAGTTCAAAATGGAATCCCTTGTTTCCTCTAGAATTGTGAACCAATTTTTGGAGGCTCTCTGCAGTATCGAAAGAAATTAAACAAGAACAAATTTCGTAGTGTACGGGTTTCCTTTAATAACGATAACGAATAAATAAGTGGAAGCACAAATTATATAAAGGTCGTAGGAAACTGTCCAGGGTCCTGCTCGAAAACCGCAGCAGCAAGTCTTCCTTCATCTCGTGATCACGTTTCAAACAAATGGCGCGTAATTCCGAGTCCGCAATACAAATAACGGACACCGCGAACACGGTCCGAATTCACTTTCCCTTCGGTTGTTTAGTGCAGAAGTAATGCCCTTTTGTCCAGCTCGTGGCTAACGCTATACGACCACGGTCGAGAGTTTTACGACGGTAGCAGCGACGTTCCTTCGCAGACCGTTTCGCCCTGGGTGCCGTTTATAATCTATATTTTATGTATATACCGGCTGTAAGTAACGCAGTTTATTTTCCGTGGGAAAGGTTAACAATGGCAAACTCCAGTTCCAAGCATCAGATCTAATTTTCCGAAAATTCTACCACTCCACTACCAACAGTAAAAGTTGGAAAGGGGCATAGCGTAATAAAAAACACCTAAAGATGCTGAACTCGACATCGTTATGCTCGCAGCTCTGAAACATTTTCGTGGAAGGTTTAATTTGCAGATATAAAATAAAATAATGCCCGCTCTGGAATTCCCAAAGCTCTCGCAATGGAAAATAAAATTTGCACGCAAATATTATTTGTAGTATTCAATGACACAGGTTATACTTCTTTAGGCAACATTTACAACGAATTGTTACAACTAACAAGGGCAATGGAGATGAAATATATAAAAAACAAGAGAAGTACGAGGAGTTATAAGATTTGACAGAATGAGAAATGTGGGTGTTCGGCAGGAACTAGGAGTATGTCCAGGATAAAACATTGAAGAGCAAAACCAGTGCGAGTAGTTAAATATGGAGAGAGATAACTAAGGAATGCATGGGAAGTGATAATAGGAAAGAAAAGGGAAGACCAAGGAATACATGGACAAACATAGAGAGGAGTGGGAGGATGCCAGATCAGAGAAGGAAGTTAAATAGTACTTCTTACATTTATTATAGGGAAGAATTCGATGTAACATCAAAAAACTTTAAAAAAATAATAAAGCGCCAGGTATAGACGGGATAGATGCGGAAATTATAAAACATACAGGACAAGAGATTAGAGATCGTATGCTTACACTAGTTAGTCAAATTTACGAGACGGCGAAAGTCCCGGAGGATTATAAACGGAACCATACCTAAAAAGAGGGGAGTGGATAGGTGCGAGATATTTAGAACAATAAGCTTAACTTCGGATGCGTCAAAAATCTTAACTAGAATTATACAGAGAAGGACGAAAGTAAGAGCAGAAGAATTATTAGGGGAAGATCAATTTGGTTTTAGAAGGAATAGAGGAACGCTGGAGGACATTCTAGTTTTGCGGGTAACAATAGAGAAAACGACAGAAGAAGGAACTAGTGCTTACACAGGATTTGCAGATTTAGAAATAGCTTTTGACAATGATAAATGGGACAAGATACGTTACAAAGATAGAAGAGTTATACTGAGTTTGTATAAAGCGTAACAGGCAGTTATAGAACTGGAACAGCAATGTAGAGAAGTAAATATGTATTAAGAAGGATATCATGTAATCACTGTTACCGCTACTTCTTAACCTATACATCGAAGATATGATCAATGACAGTATAATTGTAGATAGATATACAGGGGTAAAAGGTTAGTACGCTTAGATTTGCGGATGATATAGCACTATTAGCATCTAGAATACCAGTATGCAAGGGAAGAAATTGTAGGGAAAGAGCGAATATAAAGGTAGGAGACGAAAGATTAGAAGAAGTAGCTGTCTTTAGGTATCAAGGAGTCAGATAAGTCAGGACGGAAGAAGTAGTTGAGATATAAAGCAGAGGATAGCACAGGGTCTAGTCGCCTTCAATGAAAAGAAGTCACTTCTATGTTTGGTTAACAATAATTACAAAACGATTGTTATGTTTGGAGCAGAAGCGGGAGTTGGGAGGAGTTGAGGTAGACGTAAATTAGATTACTGTTCGTAAATAGATAAGGATGTGGGTTATTCTAGTTTTGGGGAAGTACGAAGATCAGCTCAGAATAGGAACGAGTGGAGGTGCGTGTCCAACCAGTCTTAGACCTGACGACCTTATAATGATGATCAGGGGCGGCCTTAGTCATTGGAAGGTTCCGGGCGGGTAAATTTTTGCGAGGCCCTCGTCGTTGTGGAATTAATTTTTATGATGATACTTAAAAAATGCAAAGTGATTCATAAACTAGTTTACAGTTTTAAAATTGTTTATCGAAAATTAAAAAAAATTGATAAAGACAAAGATAGCAAATTTGCGGCTTCTTTTAAGACTATTAAGAAATTCAAATAAACATTAGTAGTATGTACTATTACTACCTAATATTTTTCTAATTAGATTGTTGCGCGAGTGCGCGAGGCCCCTTCAAGAGCGAGGCCACGGGCGGTTGCCCTGTTCGCCACCCCCAAAGGCCGCCCCTGATGATGATGAAGGGAAAGAAAAATAACAGAAATAAACGGTTTCAGAAGATAGTTTACCTTACATCGTTTTGGTAGAAAGGCCCTTTGATATTAAAAGGCAGTAGAAATCTATTCGTAATGAAGATGAAACAGTAAGACAATTGGTCGAGAAATATCTTCTGTTTTGTATTACTGGAAGATTCAACGTGGTTCATGTTTCAACTGCGTAAAAAATAGACTGATCCCCGTTTTTGTACCTGCATCCCACAACGAATTTTACATTAGAAGGAGCATGTTTTCTTCCCCTCATCCCTCTTATCATATTAATGACATTAATATAGGAAGGTGCACAACTTCTTTAACAAGTCATTTTTTCAACTTTAGCGTCTTTCAGGTCTATGTAGATAATATCCAAGTTGAATATATTTTATGGTATGATAAATCAAATGTCAGATTGTATTACGTCTTGAAAATTGGGTTTGTTTGGTTGTTCATTTTTCGGAGTTGCCTATATCTGACAAGGTAGGTACCTAGCCAACACCATTTCCGTGTCAATCGATACGTCTAACGAGAAATTTTTGCTGGTAGAGTCAGTCAAATTACGTATTAATCTAAGATCAGATAATTCGAAGTTTAAAGTGGAACGGCGCGAAACGACGTGGATCGGGCGAGCGTGAGGGAAGTACAGCGTGGGAGGGTTGAGTTGTTGGTTGTAGCGCTGTTTATCTCGGTCAGGATTGTTGGTCTGGCTCTAGTTACGAGATCGAGTTAGATAATCACGATTCGAAATGCTTTGAACCTGACACCGCGGGTCCCAAACCTGTCTACTTCGAAACATGACAAACTCAATTACTGTTACATGCAAGCACCAAAGCGTGCCTACTGTATTATCTGTCTTATTAGCAGAATGTGCCTACAGTTGACGAGAACGTGTAATAACGTGACTTGAAAACGCTATTTGATCCGGAGGAATTATTGACAGGTCAAATGTTTGTTTGAATATAATCGAATTGCATTCCGGAATTTGGTCCGAAGCTCATTCAAGAATCTTGAACTCTGACTGAACAATATCTTAAATTAACTTCGGCTTCAGTTCAGACAAATATCGCCAGAATTGTATCGTTTGCTTATCGAAACTAAGGACCCTTTCAAAAGTTTAATGAGGAATTGACTTCTAATCATCATTATCATCATAAGGTCGTAAGTCTTAAGACTGGTTGGACACGCACTTCCACTCTTTCCTATCCTGAGCTAATCTTCGTATTTCCCTTAAACTAGAACATCCCACATCTTTAACTATTTGCTAAAGTAATCTAATTTAGGTCTACCTCTATCTCTCCTAACTTCCGTTTCTGCCTCTAATATGTCTCTGACTAGACCTTCATGTCCTACTAATCTATCTCGCCTATTTCTTATTGACTTCCGTAGAGTTCTCTGTTCTCTTACTCTATCTAATATCTCTTCATTTCTAACCTTCTCTATCCACGTTATCCTCATTATTCGCCTATAACACCACATATTCAACGCTTCTAAGCGTTTCTTTTCCACCGCGCCCATGTTTCGCACCCTTACAGCACCGTTCTCCAAACATATACCTTTAACAAGTTTTTTCGAATTTCTAAATTAACCGTTTTTTATGGAAGGCGACTCGACCCTGCGTTATTCTCTGCTTTATATCCCTACTACTCCTTCCGTCCTGACTTATCTGACTTCCTAGATACCTAAAATCGGCCACCTCTTTTAATTTTTCGTCTCCTATTTTTATATTCGCTCTTTCCATGGTATACCAGTATTTTTGTTTTACTTCTGGACTCAACAAAAGAGAAAGAGCAGCACGTTTTCATGTCAAAATTTTATTTACGATTATATCAACTAGTACCTACATGAAAATTTCAGAAAAATCTAAAAACTGTCGTACATTGAAAAGATAAATCGAGAAATGGTTGCTAAACCTTAGTATTATCCAATAAAGAACGGATGTGAAAGGTACTGAACGTCTCAAGCAATTTATAAATATCTTGTGCAGATAAAATTGATAGAGGTAGTTCTGAATCTCATGAAAATGACCGAGCGGCATGGCCTAGAGGTCTAGACCATTGCTTAGCATTCGGGACGCCGGTTCGATTCCGGGTCTGTCCGTCTGCCTTGGTCCAAGTTTTTCTGTGGTTTCCTTGGATCACTTAGTCAAATGCTGAGGCAGTAATATTCCACAGATAATCTTTCATTCTCTTCTGTCTTCATTTCGTCCGTCTCAACTTTCTCACCCGAACCACCATCCACCCATTCCCACGATTCCTGAAAGCAGGCTAAAGAGGGCCTTCCGCCCTACCTTCCGGCATAGCCCGGAGGGACTGCCCGCCCACCAGCATTACTGGCTGGTGGGAATGAAACACCCAAAAGTTTTTTTTTTCTCATGAAATTTGGTTATGGGTTGCGCAGTGACAAAACTCTCCCCATTTAGAGTTTTACCCTCTTAAAAACATTGTTTACAGTAAATTTCAAGCACAGCCCCTGATGGTTATATGTATAGCGAGAAATATAAACAATTAGCAGTCAAGTCAATGTTTTTATAAGGTTCGCCTCTGATACATGTGGGGGCCCATGAGATTTTAAATTGGCTCTATATTCAACACAATACTTTAGTGATTTTCTGCTTTTTATATTTGATTTTTTTCTGTGAATAACAGCCTAACTGAGATACTTGACGAATACTGACAGCTTTTCCTACAAGGGGAGAATTTAAGACTACTTCTTACATTTTAGCTGCTCATAGGTACTTTGTTTTTTTTGATGTAGGTAGTTCTTTACACTAACTACTTATAGCGCCTCAGTAATAAATGTATAACTATCTATCTCAAATTCTGTCATTTTGGCCAATTTGATTATGCTTTTAACTCATTTTGTTTAATTTTCCGAAAAAACAAATCATTTGGTATTAATTGATACTGCACATGACATTGACTCTATTTGATAAAGCTTTTTATATGCATATTCTTATATTTTATATACGATACCGTTGAAGCTTTAAGTTGTAAGTGCTTTCTACGATTTCTTTTTGGCACTGCTTTTTCTGAAATCGGCGAGAAATTAATTTNTAATTGCTTTCTCTTGAATTCTGTACTATCTAATTCTGCGTATTCCTATAAACTAGTGTCTTCACCCTCTCTCTCACTACTTTTCCTTCTAGAACCTTCTATCAAATCTACTAACAACCCTGTCCTATAAATACTCCAAAATTTCATATCTCAAGTCACCGAGCGGCATGGCCTAGAGATCTAGACCATTGCTTAGCATTCGGGACGCCGGTTCGATTCCGGGTCCGTCTGCCTTGGTCCACGTTTTTCTGTGGTTTCCTTGGATCACTTAGTCAAATGCTGAGGCAGTAATATTCCACAGATAATCTTTCACTCTCTTCAGAGACATATTGTAGCAGAAACTGGAGTTAGAAGGGCTAGAGGTACTGTTCGCAAATAGTTAAGGATGTGGGTTGTTCTAGTTTTAGACGGAGCGGATGGCCTAGAGGTTTAGACCATTGCTTAGCAATCGGGAGGACGCCGGTTCGATTCCGCGTCCGTCTGCCTTGGTCCAANGACTTAGTCTACGGAAAAGACTATCGAAATTTTATTATTTTATTGCTTCCTGAGTACCGGATGGAATCGAATCAATCTTTATCGCCCTTTATTGCGAAACTGGAATGATTCTTGCAACTTTGTTACTAGTGGGTACCTAACAGAAATGAAAGTCAATATATCGAGGCAATAAATGAATGCAGTTTGAAATTGATTTGCGCCGTATAGATACATCTGACAATGTGACCAATCTCTAAAGGTAAGAACTAAACAACACCAATTAATGCAGTAATAGTATGTATTCCAAATAAACTCAGTAACAGCGGTTTAATCGAACATTGCTGAAATTTCATTATAATTTAGATAAGGAAAATGTTTAACTCCTACACACTACAACAAACAATAAATACAAATTACTATCACAAATCAGTGTGATGAGATAAGTGGATTTTTTTTAATTTGGTACCTAGATCATTAGTTACAAATATAGAAGAGTGATACTTAGTTTGCATAAAGAGCAACAGGAAGTTATAGAACTGGGGCCACAACGTAGAGAAGCAAATATTAGGAAGCGAGTCAGATAGGGATGCACACGGTTACCACTACTTTTTAATCTATACATCGAAGACGCGATCAACATCATTAAAGGAACAGATATACAGGGGCAAAATATTAGTATGCTTAGATTTACAGATGATATGGCAGTATTAGCATCTAGCAAGGAGGAGTTACAGATAGCTTTAAATAAAATGGAAGTGGTATTAACAAAACATTATTGTATAAAAATAAATGAAGGTATAACAAAAATACTGGTAGGTAAGCAAGGGAAGAGAAAGAGCGAATATAAAGATAGAAGACGAAAAATTAGAAGAAGTGGCCGATTTTAGGTATCTAAGAAGTCAGATAAGTCAAGACGGAAGGAGTAGTAGGGATATAAAATAGATGATAGCGCAGGGTCGTGTCGCCTTTAATAAAAACAAGTCACTTCTATGCCCGCGAGCGGTTAATTTAGAAATTCAAAAAAGGTTGTTGAAGGTGTATGTATGGAGTTCTGCGCTGTATGGGTGCGAAACATGGACAGTGGGCGCGGTGGAAAAGAAAAGGTTAGGGCCGTTCGAAATGTGTTGTTACAGGATGAGGATACCAGGGATAGAGAAGGTTAGAAATGAAGAGGTATTAGAAAGAATAGGCGATCAGAAGATTCTATGGAAGTCAAAAAGAAATACGCGAGTAAGGTTAGTAGGACATCTTCTCAGGCATGAAGGTCTAATCAGAAACATATTAGAGGCAGAAACGGAAGTTAGAAGGGGTAGAGGTAGACCTAGATTAGAATACTGTTCGCAAATAGTTAAGGATGTGGGTTGTTCTAGTTTTAGACCGAGCGGATGGAGTAGAGGTTTAGACCATTGCTTAGCATTCGGGAGGACGCCGGTTCGATTCCGCGTCCGTCTGCCTTGGTCCAAGTTTTTCTGTGGTTTCCTTGGATCACTTAGGCAAATGCTGAGGCAGTAATATTCCACAGATAATCTTTCATTCTCTTCTGTCTTCATTTCGTCCGTCTCATCT
>NW_020438948.1:603401-645791 GCF_000699045.2 Agrilus planipennis
TTTTTTTTTGTGTGTGTGTACAACCAAAAGCTTGTGTTTTTGTGATTTGTGATTATGGCACATCCTACTGCTGACGAAGCCCAAATCTTAAGTGCGTTAGAATCGGTACTTGGTCAGAGAAGTTTTAGAATGACCTTACCGCCCTTTAATTACACCGATCCAGAACTGTGGTTCTCACAAGTAGAGTTAGGTTTCGCGAGTGCCGGTATTTCATCAAACATAAAAAAGTTCGAGATAGTGGCCCAAAGCCTCGAATCGCGAGTGGCGTCAGAGGTTCGCGATTTAGTGGTAGCGGCTCCAAGCAACGACTCCTACACATCATTGAAAACGGAGTTAATTAAACGGCTTAGCGCGTCTCAGGAAGAGAAAACTCGCCGCTTCTTAGAGAACGAGGAGTTGGGTGACCGGAAACCATCTCAATTTTTGCGGCACCTAAAAAGTCTCGCGGGTTCAACAGTCCCCGACAACATCATTCGCGCCATCTGGTTCAATCGACTACCGAACAACATACAGCCTATCCTTGCAGCCCAAAACAACAGTTCCTTGGAGGACGTGGCCGACCTAGCGGATAAGGTAATGAATTTATCCGTAGGGAAGCCAACAATCGCAGCAGCAGCAACACCTTCAGCAAGTGCACCATCTTCGATAGCCGCCATGCTAGCAGAACAAATACAGCAAATGCGGATAGAAATGAGTGCTGCATTACAACAAGAAATCGCAAATTTTCGGGCCGAGATTTCGGAACTTAGAACCAACCAGCTTCAAGCAGGAAACCCTCCACGTGCGCGCGAACGATCATATTCTCGCGGACGCTCTTCTCTTCGCGGTCGCTCGAAATCTCGCGGACGATACGCCGGTGAAGGTATCTGTTGGTACCACGAACAGTACGGGGCAAGTGCAAGAAAGTGTACGCGACCGTGCAAATTCGCGGGTTCGGAAAACTACGCGGCCAGTCGTTAATGGCGGCAGACGACCCAAGGCCTACAGATTCCCGCCGCATCCTAGTTCCGGACCGCAACAGCAATACACTATTTCTGGTAGACACTGGTGCTGACTTATGCGTTTTTCCCCGGTCCTACCTCCCACAGCCACGAGAAAGGAGTACCTACCAACTTTCCGCGGCTAATGGAACCCCAATCACGACGTACGGCACGACGACTAGGACACTAAATCTGGGACTTCGGAGGGATTTCACGTGGAGATTCGTTGTCGCAGATGTCAGCAGGCCCATCCTGGGAATCGATTTTCTCGCTCACTTCGACCTGCTAGTCGACGCGAAAAATCGCAGGCTCATCGACGGTACGACGAAAATTTCAACACCAGGTCAACCAACCAATTGCGACGTACCGACCGTTAAAATCATCTGCGGATCATCGCCCTACCTGGATCTTCTCGCGAAGTTCCCGGATGTCGTACGCCCAGACGGAATCGTCAAGGTCAAACACCGCACTCAGCACCATATAAAGACGATACCAGGACCACCCGTGGCGCACAAACCCCGAAGGTTGGCCCCAGATCGCCTGAAGGTTGCGAAAAGGGAGTTCGACGCTATGCTGAAGTTGGGAACCATCCGACCATCCCAAAGCTGTTGGTCATCCCCACTCCACATGGTCCCGAAGGAAGACAACGAGTGGCGTCCATGCGGCGACTACCGAGGACTCAACGCGCGGACTGTACCTGACAGATATCCAGTCCGTCATATACATGATTTTTCGCAATCCTTGGCCGGAAAAACCATGTTTTCCACGATTGACTTGGTTAAAGCTTACCATCAGATCCCGGTAGCGCCTGAAGATATCTCCAAGACCGCCATTGCCACGCCCTTTGGACTCTTTGAATTCCCCTTTATGTCGTTCGGTTTACGAAACGCGGCGCAGACATTCCAGCGCTTCATTGACGAAGTACTGCGTGGTCTGGATTTCTGCTACGCGTATATCGACGACATATTGGTGGCATCAACTACGGCAGAGGAACATTTAGTACACCTGGAAACCTTATTTCGTCGCCTTCAGGACTATGGTGTCGTCATTAATCCGGCCAAATGCAAGTTCGGACAATCCGAGGTAAAATTCCTGGGATACCTCGTGAACAGCAAAGGAACGGCACCGCTACCAGAAAGAACCGATGCTATTACATCCCTCCCACGACCAACCACCGTCAAGGAACTCCGTCAATTCTTGGGAATGGTGAATTTTTACCGAAGATTTATCCCCAAGGCTGCAAGCCTCCAAGCGTCCCTTAACGAACTCCTGAAGGGCGACGTCAAAGGCAAGGCGCCGCTCACATGGACGACAGAGGCGATCGCATCGTTCGACGCAACCAAGACCGGTTTGGCAACAGCGACGCTTCTGGCACATCCGGTCCCCGAAGCACAATTGGCAATTTTCTGCGACGCGTCAAATTCCGCTATTGGTGCGGTATTGCAGCAGTTTGTTGACGGAGCCTGGCAGCCGTTATCATTTTTCTCCAGGAAGCTGAAATCGGCAGAAAAGAAGTACGCTGCATATGACAGGGAACTCCTCGCTATCTACGACGCCGTTAAACAGTTCCGACACATGGTAGAGGCAAGGACATTTACCATTTATACAGACCACAAGCCGATCATATACGCATTCGGAAAGAAGGATGGCGTATGCAGTCCACGGCAATTCCGGTACCTAGATTTTATCGGACAGTTCTCCACGGATATTCGTCACCTACCGGGAGAGAACAACGTCGTTGCAGACGCCCTGTCACGAGTCGAAGAGGTCACCGTCGCGGTTGACCTGGAGGAGTTGGCGGCAGCACAGCAAACAGATGAAGAATTAGCATCGTTAGAGAGGAATGAAAACTCTAATCTGCAACTTAAACTTATCAAAATTCCAGGAACGAACTTTTCATTGGTCTGCGACGTTTCGACCTCAATAGCGCGCCCCTTCATTCCCTTCAAATTTCGCAGAGCAGTGTTTGAGAAAATCCACAGTTTGTCGCATCCGGGAGCCAACGCATCGGCCAAACTGGTTTCCGCCCGCTACGTCTGGCCATTCATCAAGAAAGACTGTCGGGAAATGGCCAAAAACTGCCTGCAATGTCAAAAATCCAAGGTGACTCGACATGTTTCAACGGTACCAGGGACCTTCGCACCACCGTCTAGCCGATTCGAACATGTTCATGTCGACATCGTAGTGATGCCCTACTGCGACGGCTACCGATATCTGCTTACGTGTGTCGATCGATTCTCCCGCTGGCCAGAAGCTATCCCGATGGAGGACCAGGAAGCCGTTACGGTGGCTCGCAACTTTTACAATCATTGGATAGCGCGTTTCGGAACCCCGCTAAGAATCACGACGGATCAGGGTCGACAATTCGAGTCGCATCTGTTCAGAGAATTAAACGCTCTGACAGGTACGACTCACTTAAAAACAACTGCCTATCACCCAGAAGCAAACGGGATGGTCGAAAGGCTTCACCGACAGTTGAAGGCCGCGATAAAGTGCCACCGTACCACAAAATGGACCGAAACGCTTCCCACGGTGATGTTAGGGATCCGATCAGCCTGGAAGGACGATTTGCAGTCAACCGCGGCAGAGATGCTGTATGGCGAACCCCTACGCCTTCCCGGTGAATTCCTTACACAGGCTACTCAACAACCAAACATCACATCGGACTTCGTACAAAAATTGCGAGAACATGTGCAGCATCTACGTCCCGTACACGGAACCAGACACGGTAAAATGGTACCATTCATTTTCAAGGACCTCGCGACTTCAACCCACGTGTTCATTCGTCACGAGGGACCCAAAGGACCGCTTCAGCAACCCTATAACGGACCATACAAGGTTGTCAGTCGCGCAGAGAAAACATTCACTGTTGACATTCGCGGAAAAAACGTCAAGGTCTGTATAAATAGGCTTAAACCGGCATACATCTTTGCCGACCTGGATGACAACGACGACGAAAGGACAATCGAGATACAGCAGACTCCGGCGAATCCGGGAATACCATCCAATCCCATACCGGAACTACAACCCGTGCCGGAACAACCACCCGCGTCGGAACTGCCAGTCGCCCAGCCACGGACAACGCCCTTGCAACAGCGGACAACGCGGTCAGGACGGCGCGTACGATTTCCAGACCGCCTACAAGTCGGGTTTTCGTGACTCCATCACTGGCAGGGGGGTACTGTGGCGAAATAACTCTTTTTGTTTTTTCTGTGTGTAAATATTTTTTCTAATTTTATTTCATTTCAAATAATACTTCATTTCAAATATTATTTCACTTCAAATATTATTTCAATTCTTTCTAATTCCTTATCTTGTAAATACTTTCGTTCTCTTTCAATCTAAACTCTATTGTTCTTTCAATCACTTTTACCTGGAAATCCAACTTCAACCATACCTGCATGCACTCTCATACTAATATCAGATTTTACCCTTAATTGCTTTCTCTTGAATTCTGTACTATCTAATTCTGCGTATTCCTATAAACTAGTGTCTTCACCCTCTCTCTCACTACTTTTCCTTCTAGAACCTTCTATCAAATCTACTAACAACCCTGTCCTATAAATACTCCAAAATTTCATATCTCAAGTCACCGAGCGGCATGGCCTAGAGATCTAGACCATTGCTTAGCATTCGGGACGCCGGTTCGATTCCGGGTCCGTCTGCCTTGGTCCACGTTTTTCTGTGGTTTCCTTGGATCACTTAGTCAAATGCTGAGGCAGTAATATTCCACAGATAATCTTTCACTCTCTTCAGAGACATATTGTAGCAGAAACTGGAGTTAGAAGGGCTAGAGGTACTGTTCGCAAATAGTTAAGGATGTGGGTTGTTCTAGTTTTAGACGGAGCGGATGGCCTAGAGGTTTAGACCATTGCTTAGCAATCGGGAGGACGCCGGTTCGATTCCGCGTCCGTCTGCCTTGGTCCAAGTTTTTCTGTGGTTTCCTTGGATCACATAGGCAAATGCTGAGGTAGTAATATTCCACAGATAATCTTTCATTCTCTTCTGTCTTCATTTCGTCCGTCTCATCTTTCTCACGCGAACCACCACCCACCCATTCCCACGATTCCTGAAAGCAGGCTGAAGAGGGCCTTCCGCCCTACCTTCCGGCATAGTCTGGGGGGACTGCCCGCCCACCAGCATTACTGGCTGGTGGGAATGAAACACCCAAAAGTATTACGTCTCAAAACAGTCTCTCGTCAACCGCTACTACCACCATTCGTAAGTGCTTTTATCTACATTGTTTTCATTTTTTTTGTTATCTTTGTTATTGTTACTACTGTTGTATTATCTTGTTCTTTTTGTCACTTTGTTCTCGTTTGTATGTTTCACTCCTTGTGCCGTTTTGTTAGTTGTGTTTTCGTTTGTTATTGTTATAAATTGTTATTTGTTATTGTTTTCTTGGTATTTAAATAATATACACCAAAAGACACTAAAGAGTCATGCCTGAGCAAATACCATTCGACCAGGAAAATTATTTCAGCCACTACTTAAAATTATTCGGGCGGGCAAACACTGTTTTACCAAGCAAATGCAATTTGCCTAACTGCTTTCTTGGCAAATTGTGACGCCCATGTACACTTACACTACAGAAGGTAACAATGCAAATTTCCTAGGACTGTTGCACCCAGTCTACGAATCATAACAACGTAATCATAGATGAAAGTTGCACTCAGGGCTAAAGCAGGTAATCTTTGTAATGGATATGCATAGAATGATCATAAGATTACGGTACTCTAAGAAGGCCCTGTCAGTCCAGACATTTGGATAGTTTGCATTCAATAAGCCTATTGAGAAAGGGGTACACTTAACCTCAACAGGAATTAGCGGAAACAAAGCAAATAATTTACGTGTCAGGCAAATGGCAGTGATTCAGTGAAATGGTATGTGCCTAAACCCTAGGCGAATTTGAAATAATTGTTGAAAATAGAAGATATTTGCTTAGGCAATGCTGGTTGATTGAAATGATTATTTACCTGCGACATATGCATGGTGACCCATGAAGGTGTTAAATTTTTCTCTTTTCAGTAGAATCCTAAGGAGTAAATGTAAGCTACCACAGTCCACGTTTTTAATATTGCTGGTATTTTCCGGACTTGTTGGCTGTGGTGGTTGAGATATTACTCTTTTAAGAACACTTCAAGCAGGATCAGCAGCGAACAACCTTTGAAAATGCAGTTGCAGGCGAAACGTCAGGAGTAAAATCCCAACGACCACGACCAACAAGCCCAGAAAATACTAGTAATATTGAATCCTAGAGAACTTTTCATGGCTCTTTTAGAGAATTTGATCTGTAAAAAACGCTTTTCACTAATCACCATGATTTTAGTAAGTATTTGTCCTTTTTTGGAAAATTGAAGTAACCTAAGTTCTTAATGGAGTACATTTCATACAACCTTGTTACGAAAAAGTCTGACCAATGGATTAAAATTTGTTTCATTTTTATTACCCCTTGCATTTCTAGATAGCCGCTACAGCAAACTTTTTTGTAATTTTGCAACTTTAAGTTACCCAAAAATAAATCTTCGTGTGCCATAATTTTGAATGGGAAACTGCCTTATCGAACCAATGAATGGAATGGAAACTTATGACACATTTCTATGACCAAGATTTGATATGACGATTTTCAGACACTCAGTATATTAAACAGTGCGATTGATGAGTGAATATACATGTAAACGTCTGCACATATCGGCTCCATTCAAATCGGCTCCTCGATCTACAAAGAAAAATAAGTAATCAAAACTCTTATCATCTTTAAGATTGTTTTTCTTTCATTGCAACTCCCTTCCTCCATATACAATCCGTAAGATAAGATGTATACGTATACAACTTTGACTTGACAAAATAGGCATAGGCTTATAATTTCAGCGATTCTAAAGGAGGTTTTAATTAACGTATGTAAGTTTTGACACTCTGACAATTTAAAGGGACTACTTTTACAATATAATTAATAAAAAATAGTTTACTGGTTTATGACATTCGTGAACCAAAACAATGGTATTCAAATTGATGAACTATTTCCAGAAAAAGAAGAAAATAGAAATTCACAAACCACATAATATTTTATTTTTTTCTGGGAATGTACGTTGCTCCTGGCCAAACTTTCAGTAAAAAATATACGTGTATGCATTACGTATGGGTACGTATTTTTCTATTTATCTAGACAGTAGGCACGCTTTATTGTGTTGCATAATAAATTTAGATCAACAGATAAGTATGGGGCAGTACTGGTCACATCCGGTTTCTATTGACCGTTTTAAATTTTAAATTGTTGTCTATTTAATAAGGTATGATCCAAGTGAATAAATTCAAGAGATCGTCCATTTCAATCTTTCACGAAGACCTTTACGATCTCGTGAATGCGTTCATAGTCAGACATTAAATTCACGTGACGAGCGTAAACGAGACTCATAATGTTCTTGCCTTATTTAGCAGAGTAACAAATATTAATCCCGCGACGCTTTGCCCTTCGATTTCATTACGATATGAATTAGCCCCACTGAGCACACACAAGCAAACATAATGCAGAATTCCTGGAACATATTACCCTATTATCCTTTATATGATAACTTGAATACCCGAGGGAGCAACCCCAAGCCAGTCCTTATGCAGGATAATAGAGTTCTTGAATCTATTACAGGCGTCTACCTTATTACGCCACGCTTAAATGCTCATCCCCACACGCCGTTCTCGGCTTGGATTCCGTCTTACAACAATTTTTACGACTGTTCCAACTAAATTCCAAACATACCTGCACCTTACCCATGTAGAAAAGGACTTACGAAAGTTAAAATTGTACTTTTAAGTATAATCTAGACTACATTTGCCACAGCTTTTCTGAATTTTAACAATTCAGTGGAACATAAATTAGAGACGATTGCTTCTTGTCCTTGAGCTCACAGACTATCAGTTCAATAGCGTAAATAGTGATGAGTGAAACTGATCTTGGTCTTCCAGTTTTGACCTTGCTCTTGCGAAAATGTAAGACCAAAACCAAGTTATACTAGCAAAACAAAGACCAAGACCGAATAAGCAAGACTAAAACCAATACCAAGACTGTGACAGTTTTGGTTTTGGTTTTGCTTTGTTCATCACTTAGGGTAAAAGTGATTGGATTTTTGGAAATTCACCGAAAAGGGGAATGCCTTGAATGACCTAAGACAGAGCCGGGCAAACTTTAACTTCGCAGGAGCCGCTACATGAGGTTAGTTTGAGTCACTCCATACCCTTCAATGAGTACGAGAGAGTAAGCAGTAATGAATAATTTTGTTNTACAGGGGCAAAATATTAGTATGCTTAGATTTACAGATGATATGGCAGTATTAGCATCTAGCAAGGAGGAGTTACAGATAGCTTTAAATAAAATGGAAGTGGTATTAACAAAACATTATTGTATAAAAATAAATGAAGGTATAACAAAAATACTGGTAGGTAAGCAAGGGAAGAGAAAGAGCGAATATAAAGATAGAAGACGAAAAATTAGAAGAAGTGGCCGATTTTAGGTATCTAAGAAGTCAGATAAGTCAAGACGGAAGGAGTAGTAGGGATATAAAATAGATGATAGCGCAGGGTCGTGTCGCCTTTAATAAAAACAAGTCACTTCTATGCCCGCGAGCGGTTAATTTAGAAATTCAAAAAAGGTTGTTGAAGGTGTATGTATGGAGTTCTGCGCTGTATGGGTGCGAAACATGGACAGTGGGCGCGGTGGAAAAGAAAAGGTTAGGGCCGTTCGAAATGTGTTGTTACAGGATGAGGATACCAGGGATAGAGAAGGTTAGAAATGAAGAGGTATTAGAAAGAATAGGCGATCAGAAGATTCTATGGAAGTCAAAAAGAAATACGCGAGTAAGGTTAGTAGGACATCTTCTCAGGCATGAAGGTCTAATCAGAAACATATTAGAGGCAGAAACGGAAGTTAGAAGGGGTAGAGGTAGACCTAGATTAGAATACTGTTCGCAAATAGTTAAGGATGTGGGTTGTTCTAGTTTTAGACCGAGCGGATGGAGTAGAGGTTTAGACCATTGCTTAGCATTCGGGAGGACGCCGGTTCGATTCCGCGTCCGTCTGCCTTGGTCCAAGTTTTTCTGTGGTTTCCTTGGAACACTTAGGCAAATGATGAGGCAGTAATATTCCACAGATAATCTTTCATTCTCTTCTGTCTTCATTTCGTCCGTCTCAACTTTCTCACCCGAACCACCATCCACCCATTCCCACAATTCTTGAAAGCAGGCTGAAGAGGGTCTTCCGCCCTACCTTCCGGCATAGTTCGGAGGGACTGCCCGCCCACCAGCATTACTGGCTGGTGGGAATAAAACACCCAAAAGTTTTTTTTTTTGCTAGTTTTAGGGAAATGCGAAGATCAGCTCAAGATAGGAAAGAGTGGAGGTGCATGTCCAGCCAGTCTTGGGACTGACGACCTTATGATAATGACTTAGATCATTCTTGTGAATCAATTACTGAAACACCTTAGGGTTTTCTTCTATTTTTAACTATATGATTTTTTTACAATTTTTAAAAAAAATCAGAGGTAATGCGTGGCAAAAGGTACGTCATACAAGTTTATTGGTTTACTTTACGGTATATAAAGTTTTGTGGTAATTGGTAGAAAGAAATGTTTGAAATATATATTTTGTTATCTTCTCTTGTAACTAATCTTTGAATTTGAATCTGCGAGATTTATCAAATATTCATGGGTAAGATAAGACAAGCACGTAGGTGTCTATACATACATCTGATTAAGTTTCAGTGGAAAGAAATTCGTTCACTCTGTGTGTCATTTAAGCCAACATGTGATAAAACGAATATCTATTTAAAACGTAGCAAAACGATATCGGTGAAAATGATGTTGGAAATATGTTACGAAATTGTATATTATAGAAGGTATCGAATGCATATATGCATGTTTATGTTCGTTGAAATATTCTAATGTATTTGTGTTTTCTAGCGTAAAGGGAAAAGGGAGATGTTTGTATCACGCCTTCGATTCCAATTTACGTACCGCACATATTTCCATCGTTTATGTCAAAGTTGAAATTTCAAAACCAATATTCGCAAGGGGCGTTCTGTTTGCGGAAAAAGAGGAAATAGCAAATCTGACGACAAAGTGTTTCCAACGTCTAAGATTCAAATAGTAGGCAATCGATTCGTATAGAAAAAGGGCTGCCAACTGGGATGTAAACGGAAGATGGATGCTCCTTAATGGCTTCCTGACCAAATTGGGTTTGTTTTGCTAAAAAGGCAACGCCACTGTAATGGATAGCTGAGGCTTAACGTCCAAAACTCAACGTTCTACATGACAATTAGGAGAACTGGTATTTGTTCTGGATCACTGAAATACGGGTGGTGCAAAACAAAGACAATACTCTGGAATGTAAACCTTTTTCAATACTAACTACGTGGTTATGGTTATCTCTAACTACATTATACATAAGCTTAGTTTTAAGCTGCATCATTTTATTACCGTAACTGTAATTAACAGAATTGAAGTTGTAAAATATGGAAAATGTCACCAATCATTAGTTTGTTATTTTAACCATTGCTGAAGGAAAGTAGAAATGCATTTATTTTGGAAGTATCAGCAATTGAAGATGTTAACGAAACGTCCAGGACTAATTAGTAGACAACCAACATTGCGTACCGGGGCAAAAAATCTGATATACATTTAAGAGGCATTAAGCATCTAACTTTACGTGAAGTATTATAATAATTATCATCATCATCATAAGGTCGTCAGACTAGTTGGGCACGCAACTCCACTCTTTACTATCCTGAGCTAATCTTCGCATTCCCCTAAACCTAGAACAACCCACATCCTTAACTATTTGCGAACAGTAATCTAATCTAGGTCTACCTCTACCCCTCCTAACTCCCTGTAATATGTCTCTGACTGGATATTCATGCCTAAGAAGGTGTCCTACTAACTTATCTCGTCTATTTCTTATTGACTTCTAACCTTCTCTATCCACTGTATCCTCATCATTCGCCTGTAACACCACATTTCGAACGCTTCTAACCTTTTTTTTTCCGCAACGTCCACCGTCTATGTTTCTTTTTATTGACGGCGACTCCACCCTGCGTTATTCTCTGTTCTATATCGCTACTGCTCATTCCGTTCTGACTTATCTGACTTCCTAGATATCTAAAATCAGCCACTTTTTCTAATTTTTCGTTTCCTATCTTTATATTCGCTCATTCCCTACTTTTTCTTCCCTAGTATACCAGCATTTTTATTTTACTTTTATTTATTTTCATAGAGTATTGTTTTGTCATGAGATATAGTTCATTTTTTCTGTACTTTCTCGTTACTGTCACGAATCTTATTGACTTTTCCGATTTTAATGTTATTCGTTAAATTTATCACACTTCACGCTCAAGAACACGTAATGCTTGTTAATTATGTGAGTCGAGCCTTAAGAAGCAGCAGGTACATGTTTAATTTCCCTGCGAAGTTGGATGGAATCTCTTCGGTCATTTCTTTTACGAGGTTGAGGAACAAAAAGATCCAGTAGCGAAGCAAGGCGATCCTTAAGATTAAGAGCTAAAAGAGTTAACTGGTACAATTTTTACGGTGACCAGTGCCGCTGACATGCCTATAACTCCTGCATTTTCAATTTAGCACACACCGTTCTTGTTGAATGCGAAGATGACCGGGCAGGGCAAAAAGTGCAACTCGATAAGAAGCATCAGCGGTAGTAGGTGTTCTTCTGTCTGATCCCTCGTAATTTTTTTCCCCCGTAAAGAAGGAACGAGCTCAAAGGTTGCCTTGTTGGTTGGTTAGTTGGAACCACCGAGCACCACACAAGGACCCCGGGGGTCAGATCTGTTCGTTTCACGAACACACACAATTATATCGGTTCGTGGGTGTGTAATCGCTGATCGTAGTGGACTGGACAAGCCCCATAGCGTACGTCCTCGTCCCTCACGACTGAGCAACAAAGATAGACGTCGTCTTTCTGTACACCGCTAACGGCCATATAGCACTGAATATAATAGGGGAATTAGCATACACTTGACTGCAGCGGCTTTAGGATCAATTGTGGACATTGAATTTACTGTAAGCATGGAAAGCTATGCGATAAAATTGTTGAAATACATATTTATTTATATACGTGTAGGTACGTATAATGGTCCACAAAGTTTGGAAATAAATTTTATTCCAATGCACGGTAGTCAGCAGATCATTTAAAGAGAAGTTCCTCCTCATTCATTTTTGAAAAAAAAAGAAATACTTTGTGGAAACCATTATTAACAAAAAGTCCCGAACATTATTCCTGGTTTTTTCAAGCATGGTTTAAGTTACCCCCCAAAATCAGTCCCAATAACGTATAATTACGATATTACAATTAAAATTTTTATTTGTGATGTAATTACAAATATACAGTTTTCTATTTTTTTCTTTTACTTATGCTGTAAGACATTGCCTCTTTCATGATTCTAAGTCAACGGGAAGTACCCTATATAGGTTTTGATTCCCTTGCCAACGTCAAAATATGCAAGATAAACAACCACATCTTTTGATTACGATTGACTTAGAAGTTTGATATTTTCACCGCTCCACGGAATTACAGACTTGAGTATTTGATATTAATTTTAATGTATATCTCCACGCTTTACTCAGAAAAAGGGTCTTGACGGACAGACAGAGGTTATGATGGTATAGTGGGTAAGTTCAAAATTGGCAAAGTCCGCAATAAAACTGTCGCATTTACTTTCTTCTTTTTTTTTTCACCGAGCGGCATGACCTAGAGGTTTAGACCATCGCTTAGCATTCAGGAGGACGCCGGTTCGATCTCGGGTCCGTCTGCCTTGGTCCAAGTTTTTCTGTGGTTTCCTTGGATCACTTAGGCAAATGCTGGGGCAGTATCTTTCATTCTCTTCTCTATTCATTTCGTCCGCCTCAACTTTCTCACCCGAACCACCAACCACCCATTGCCACGATTCCTGAAAACAGGCTGAAGAGGGCCTTCCGCCCTACCTTCCGGCGTAGTCCGGAGGGACTGCCCGCCCACCAGCATTACTGGCTAGTGGGAATGAAACACCCAAAAGTTTTTTTTCTTCTTTTAACTTACTAACTAGACTAGCGGTTGCTGACAGAACTTCTAATAATATTACTCACAACAGACGTTGTAGGGAATATAGTAAATATAGAAAAGAGATGTCAGGTAGGAATTGCAGCGGACACTAATAAAGAAAAAAGAATAACATTACACCAATTAATGTGCAACAGAATGAGATGCAGACGAGAAGAATTTGAACATGCTGCCTGCATCGGACATTAAACAAAGTTCAACATTTTCAGCAATGTAGGAAAGCAAAGACGCTGTTCAAAGATATAATTCCAATCAGGCAGTTATACAGACGACCCTGATCTTTTGCGTACCCAAGAAATCTCTAAACGCTGCACCGTTTACTATCATTCGGTTATCTATTTTGTCTGTTCAAAACGCAGCAAATGACTACAGACTCAAGCAGAAACAAGAAAGAAGATACGTCCATTCTCACAAACATTTTATTGCAAACTTTGCCAATTTTAATCGTTCCAAGTATAGAAGACTGTTTGGCTTATGTGAAGTGGAATGCACCAGAAGTTAGGTGCTGTACACTAGGTCAAGCTGGGTGATCTATCAATACTTTCCTATCGATTTTATAGAATAAAGTCATCTACCAGGTGTGAACTTTTAGTATTATCGACAACTGATGGCGGTAAAAGAACGGTCTACATTTCTATAAAGTTCAGTGTTCATAGCCAAGAGCGTGAGCGAAAAGAGCCCCGCTAATCCGACGGTCTGTTGCCTTAACTGCTCATTATTTAATAATTATTTTGATAAATCAAAATAACAAATCGCGTATTTAAGCGCGGAGTGAACGATACGTCGAGTTGCGGCGATACCGGCTGACTCAACGCATCGTCAGCGGACTTGGCCGCACTGTTGTTGCCGGGAAAAAATAACCCCCCTTTAATTATGCTTTATTACTTGTTCATACGATATGAACACACATAACATGCAAGTGTACGTCCGCTTCGTTGGAAAATCACCGCTTCGTAATTCTATCGAAATTAGGATTGGATACCTGACAAATTACTTACTTGTTGCCATATTGTACCTACGTCTTTTTTATTGTTTTTTTGTAATAGATAGTAGCTGCATATCTTTTTTTTATAAATTAAGTAAATTAGTTGACATTTCTTTTTCTAAATTTTGTTACGAATAGGCATCAGAATAGAAGTACAAATACGTATATTTTTGATATTTTATCTTTTAAACGTATTACAAATTATCCTTTCTACGAATATACTAATTGCTAATATGCATGAACATTTATAACAATAAATAGGGAAAGAGCGAATATAAAGATAGGAGACGAAAAATTAGAAGAAGTGACTGATTTTAGGTATCTGGGAAGTCAAATAAGTCAGAACGGAAGTAGTAGAGATATAAAGCAGAGTATAGCGGAGGGTGGAGTCGCCTTCAATAAAAAGAAGTCACTTCTGTGCTTGCGAACGGTTAATTTAGAAATTCGGAAAAAGATTGTTAAAGGTGTATGTTTGGAGTGCGGCGCTGTACGGGTGCGAAACATGGAAATGAAAAAATTAGAAGCGAATAATGAGGATACCGTGGATAGAGAAGGTTAGAAATGAAGAGGTAGTAGAAGGAATATGAGAACAGAGAACTCTATGGAAGTCAATACGAAATAGGCGAAATAGGTTGGTAGGACACCTTCTCAGGCATGAAGGTCTGGTCGGAGAGATATTAGAGGCAGACACGGTAGTTAGAAGGGGTAGAGGAAGACCTAGCCAGTTTTAGGGAAATGCGAAATGCGAAGTTTGGCTTAGGAAAGGAATGAGTGGAAGTGCGTGTCTTAGGACTGACGATCTCCTGATGATGATGATGAACATTTAAGATTACTAATTGATCACATTTATTAGAATATGTTCGAGTTTTAATGTTTGAAACTGAAACACAAATCTAATAAACATGATAATGAAAATAGACACGTAATAAATAGAATCTGTTAGTCTTTTTGCGTTTTTTGGTTTGTTTGAAACTTGAGTTGTTTTTGTTACATCGAGCTCCTACTTGTTGTGAACCGATAAAGAGGATGATAGTTCAGTTTAATCCGCGACTGATGATTTTAAGATAATTACACCATTTTAATGTTTATGAGCTGTTATTTGTTCGAGGGATAGCTCGGAGTGAATATGAGTCGATTTGGTTGTGTTCGTGTAGTTTCCCACAAATTTCGGAGTGGTAAATAAATAGGTGGAGGCCGCGATTCCGTCAAATTAAAAATCCTTCGGCTATAACTACAAAACGAACGAAAAGTTTACTTTGTTCCCCGGCCGATTTCAGAATTTAAACACACAATAATTGCAGAACGTAATTACAGGTCTCTTATGTATGCAAGCTGTTAAGGTCGATGGCGGCTTACCGCGGCCGTGTTATTATCCGAAAAATGGTCCTTATTGTCCCTCTGCAACCACCGCTCCACCGGGGCCTCAGTTATTACCGACTAATTTAGCTCGCAATTAAACGACCACAATGTAATTATCTCATTTTGTGGCGTCTCGCCAACAGGCCGCTGTCTGACCGACCGACCGAGCTATCATAGCTCTCTTTCGGAAATTGTTCGGAAATCTGCTCAATTCATATCCTGCTTTTTCGACTATAAAAAATTAGAAGCCAAGCTAGGACGGTCTCTACTTAGGTCCTTTTACCTACACCAGTGGCGTGAGTTACCGACGTTTCGTGTGCAGTCACATGAAGCGTCTTCAAGATTATTATGAGAACAATAAACACTTTCTTATATCGGAAAAAGAAGAAATTTGAAGAAAAATGCTCAAAAAAATACATATCTTGGGAAATTGCAAACAGTCTTTTCCTACCAATCTGAGTACAGTACAACCTTGATAATTTAAACCTCGATAACGTAATAACCTTTATAAATTCATAAAATTTTGTGTTCCATTCCCATGGAAGTCCAAAACCCTCTATAACTTACACGAATAATTTGGGCATCGCATCTCAGTAAGCAGTGAAAAGTGGTTTGAATCGAGAGAAAGACTTCTACGTAAAAGACGAAGAATTACTGAATTTCCTAATTTAGAAAAATGCTTGTTGTTTACATAGTTTAGACAGGGTAGAAATAAAAACATTAGTGTTAGTGAACCTATACTGAAGAAAAAAGCTGAACAGTTTGCTAAGTCACTGGAAATCCACAATTTTAAAGCTTAAACTTAAACCCTTAGTAAGTAAAAACCTCAATAACTCAAATTATTTTACGTTTCCCTTGGTCTTTATCTTATCGAGGTTTTACTGATTTTGTTAGAATAGATAAATAACTAAAAGAAAAGTCATATGAAATTAGAATCCAATCTGATATTCAAAAGATGATAAAGACGTAACAAATGAAATTACTAATAAACCAAAATGACTTGGTAAGCCGAAGAGTTACTAGTGTCTTTAAATATTGTTGTAATTTGCAAAATCAAGAAAGATGAATTCTTTTAACAGGTGCGGAACTCGAAGATTTTTAAAAAACGAAAACTAGTCTGAATGAACCTTCACAAATTTAAAAATATAATTATACATCATTCAAAAATGTCGATAATGACTATAGAAGGAGTTGAAGTGCTTTAATATAAAATATGAAATTTATGAAAACAGATTTTCTTTTATGAAGCACAATATTATATAATAAAAGAGTAGCGGTGAACCATTTGATAAAAATCATCACCATTATCTCTCTACACTGTTATCCAGTGTTTAAAACTGAAAGTCTTGGATATTGCTACAGAATCATTGATCAAATTCATTTCATTTCATGTTGAAGAACGTCAATTGGACTTCTAATAAAACATACACACCCGAAATTCCCAGACGCGTTTCGATACCCAAGGTGTCATCCCTCAGTTAGAAACGCGTATTAGACTTCTAAACGGTTTGTGGAATGGAAAATACCACAAATGGCGCAGTAAACGCCATCTGTAGCACGATGCGACATTTTAGGATTACGTATGCTCCAACAAGGTCCACTAGTGTGGATATCTACTTGCTAAAAACGAATCCCGGCGTAGCTAACCTCAATGTGATAGGCACGTTACCATAATCGAATAAAATAATTCGAAGTAGTCTGTATTCGTTTTCAGCAAGTAGATATCCACACTAGTGGTGGCGTTTACTGCGCCATTTGTGGTATTTTCTAAAACGCGCTGTTAAGACAGCAAGTAAAAGTTGTGTCTGTGTTCTGTCGGAGATGCCTGCGACGCGCTGATGAGATCCAAAAGGATCGAAATCGCGATCCGCGTCTGGCAGTTTCGACGGAATACAGACGACTTCGAATTATTTTATTTGAATGTATAGCATTTTTAAATATATCGTAATTTAGCATAAAAGAAATAATGAAAAGTGCGGCTTGCAAATCTATATGNATCAAGCCCCTTCATCCCGTAGACGAGCGAAGCCACTCTCGCAACTTAAATAATACCTACGAAAATTTTCGTTACTACGTTCGCAAAACTATTGGGTTTGGCTATGGAAGAGGGGACTCATCTACGAAATGGAAGGGATAAGAAAAGGAAAGGATCATCTCACTCGCACTCGCAGGATCAATGAGGAGCTATTTGGTTAACCTTCAGGAGCACTCGGGAGGCAAAAGAGCCGAGTTTGCCCGGCTCTGACCTAAGAGATACTTGTTAACTTTTTGGTCATATTTATAAAGCTTATTGGAGCATTGATCTATTATTTTTACTATATTTGTGTAGGATTTGAATTATTATAATAACTACAGTTGCTTGCCCAGGTGCAAGAGCGATACCAGTTAGGTGGTGGTAGATCGATAATAATTTATTTTTACTTATGCGTGTATGTTGGGTTCGCGAGAGACCATCAGAGTAGAGAGTAAAAGACGATCAAGGTATGAAGAGGTTGCTGTAAGACGGTATATTTTGTTTAGACGGAGCATTTTTACCAAATCAAAGACGAAAGACGTATTTTTGGCTATTAATTAAGACGTGTACATTTGAAGACGTGATACATTGTAAATAAGTTGTTCCTGATATTTAGTTCTGTTATTCGTTTTTATGTTTGATGTTCGTTGTTCTTTTTCTTCATTATTAATATTATTATATATTTATCAAATCACCCGGAGCCTTATAAAACAACCCCTAGACTAGAGAAAAAGCCTACATTTGTTTCCTCTCTTGTTATACGTATGTACCGACATCTTGAAGTGCACCTGTTTGGTATTCATTTATATTCACTAATATTGTCTTTTTAGGTATTGTAATATATAAATTAGTTATAGTTTTGTTAAGTTGCTGATTTTACTATTCAAATTTCGTCCGGACTAATCGACGCTTCAAGTAATCGTAAGGGAACAGTGCATGAGTTAGGAATTCCCAAGAAAGTTAATATTAAATATTTGCTGCCGTAAGTTTAGCTGCGCTTGTTGCCAGAAATTTAATTAATTTTTTCGGGAACTAGTACGGCATGTTTTTCCAACTTTTTCCTTTTACGTGACTGTGGAGATGCAGCGTTCTAAAAACTTTTCTCATTAGAGAAACCACAGACAGCTGTCTCTGACTGACGTCTTCATAAGCGTGTTAGCTTTATAGTCGCTTTTGTTAGACGGAGATTGGTCTTGCTGTTGTTTATTATAAATTAGCCGTAAAAATCATTTAGCTAAAATGGTATTTACTGCGTAAATGTCAATTAAGGTTGATTACTAAATCGATACAGTGCCATTTGAGAGCTTTTTCAGAACAACGGACGAGAAGGTACGTTTCTTGCCGTAAAAAGGGGTTGCGCTAGAGGCTAGACCTGTTCTCAACTCTAGTCTACTTCAATCATTATTGTCGTCTCTCTTTTTTGTCTCTCTCTTTCTTCCTTTCGCCCCAATATTGTAAAAATTGTTGCTAATATCAAAATCCTTGTCATGGAGAATTATTTTCCAGTATAAGATGAACTAGTAAAAAAAGATTAATTAATCTATCAATTACTCATTAAAAAGTCTGCCGGTGTTCTACTTACTCAAGCTAGGTCTTATTTGAATAAAAAGACAAAAATTTATCTGGGCTCATTTGTGACTCACACTTGGCTCACCCAGATTCTGTCAAACTTCATGTTAAAGGTATCAAATCATTGCACAATAACTATATTCAATATATTGATTAATTAATTCAATTACAATACAATACAATTACTAATACAATATCGGAATTTCATACAATTCCTAGGAAATTATATTATATACACTTTCCGGGATATGTGTGTATTAAAAAAACTTTAAAACAATATTTTATACACTTCCCAAATAGCCTCGGAATTGTATACAATTCCTATGCATAACGTACTTTTCGTTTTAGGACCCATATGTTACTCGCCATTGCCTAGTTAAGACTGGGCTGAGACTAGGGTTGCCACCCGTACTTTATTATAAAGTATTGTACTCTATTTCGACTGTGCGTACGTTATACTTTACAAGACACATAAAGTACGCAAAAATGCTTTATTTAAGGCCTTAAGTAAACATCGTAATTTTGTAAGCGATTATTCGAAGTTCAGAGTATTTTTACATCAATAATATTGCACATAAAAATGGCAAGCCATATTTACGGAATAACCTGATTTCCTAAATCTGTTCAAAGTAGTGTCACTTTTGCTGTCCGTTCCGGCCACTTCAGCATTTACAGAAAGAGTATTCTCTGTTATGAACGCAAAGTGACGGGACGACAGGAGTAAAGCTTCATTAAAACTAATTAAAAATGAACTTAAATCTTTGTTTGCCATTTTTGCAGGCTATTAATGTATTTAAGAGCAAAAGCAATTTGTTACTGGCTGCTAGGTGTAAGAACCAATATGTTTTTAAAAAGAAAAAATAAAATACTTTATTTTTATGCTGAGTACTTTTTTTTTGAACGTTTTAGCCGAAAAATACTTTATGTAAAGCCTGAAAAGGTGGCAACCCTAGCTGAGACTTACCTTAAAAAACATGCTACCTATTGCATAATCAGGTTTTGTTCTGTACGGTACTAAAAAACTGTAAAACGAACGGGTGATATTATTGGTTAGTAACATATCGAAAATACTATCTTATTCGATGTCATCAGAACGTCATCGGTGCTCTCAATAAATTATAGTTTCTAGATAAGAGAGTTCCTTTACCTGATAAGTTATTGAAAACCTTAAAAATAATTCGTGGGATTACACGTCAAAGGAACTCGCAATTTGTTCTTTCAGGATTTGCCTTTAACATAAAAGCAAGTGGGGCAGTAATTAGTATAATTACTGAAAGTTCTCCCCAGAAACATGTGGCTGAAGTAATGTAGGTGTAATAAAAATTTCTGCTTCATGAACTTCCAACTCGTTCAGAACGATTTACACGTAGGTTAGGTACATACATTTAGACGATGCGAATAATAAGCGAATTGTAATACTTGCATGTCTGTTTAAAACGAAAACTTTATGACCGTCTTCTGCGCCCTGATACCGTTATCTTTGGCTATGACGCGTCATTTGCCGTGAGCGCCAATTAGATTTCTACTTTCCCTTTCTCTACGAAGGGCTTTTAAGCTTATTTCACAGAGTTTTGGAACACTTTTCTCATCACATTAACTTTTATGAAGTCGTTGAAATAAATTAAAGTTTCGAGCGTCAACGATGGCTCGAATTTTGCATATGAAAGGAACTGAAGAGGTTAAGGTGGCAACGGGCCGTAACTACTCAAATTTTCTCTCTGCTATATTACTTCAAAGTGATTTTGTCTTGTTAAGATCTGACCTTCTTAGGATAAACATTGTCTAATTTTCTTGTACAAAGAGATTACGAGCACTGACGTTAGAGTTTACGATTATGGGAAAAACTAATTTGACATTTTGGGCTTCTTTTGGGTACACTTTTACTACAAAATAGCACCATCGTTGTTAATGTTTAACTCCTATTAACATTCTAAATGATCCTCAGTAATAACAGAAAAGCTTCTCCTCTCTCAAAGTAATCCTTCGAATGTGACAGTACATCGTATTTTAAGCGTATATTAATCCAGTTCTCCTACAGTAGATGGCATGTTGTGGACATGATTTTTGGCAAGTAGGGGCAAAGAGGTCATCAAAGAGACACGTTCTGAAAGGAATAATCCCTGTTTTTATAGAAACTACCCGTAATACAGCAGCCGCGAACGTTTACCTTTAATGTGGTAACTCTGACAACTAGTCATCTGATGCAAACTAAAACCACGTGTTTGGAGCTGACAGTTTTTCGCTTTGCATCCCGGTTGCGGAATATTTACTGCGTATCGAAGTAATAAAACACTTTTTTTATTGTTTAATTATAGAAAAATTACTTTAAAGACCTTTACATGAATGTGATAACTGATAATAAGCGAGTTTATAAATGTAAGGTGAAATTATAAATCTATTGGAATGAATGATGAAATAAATGTGTGCGTGCTGTTTGAAACGGAAGTAGTCACTCGTCACTTGCACTGGTGCGTACATGCGCATAGTGCGTAGGCTACTGAATTTACATAAAAATGGCAAAGAGGTGGTAAAACATATACCACTGGGGATGGCCAATGTTACAAATAACTACACCTAAATTCAAAGCGGACACCACGTTTGTTTATTTTTGGGTGTGAAACTAAAACTATCGAGTTTAGGTACTCATAGTTTCCAAAAAAATACATATTTATATTTCGTGCATGGTGTTTATGTCGATAAAAATTTTTCATCTATTTTATTTCATTTATAAAGCGGAATCGACGGTAAAATTTTTTACCTTTTTTCAATTATAAGATTACATATTTATGAAAACATGTGCAGGGTTTTGAAAGGGACACTGGGTTAAGTCATAGAAGAAACGTCCCTTTTATGGCTTTCCGGAACAGCGTATAATCAGTTCAGAAATCATTCTTCTTTTTTTGAAAGCTTTATTATGAAAGAATCCACAACAATGAAGGAAAGCCACAAGTAAAATAATCACTTCACCTCAAGAAAAAGGCAGATTACATGCTGAATCTATGAGGGAACTGCTATCCAAATAAACCACAGATGATCTACCTCACGTTTAGAATATTTTTTAGAAGAAAAAGACAAAAGAAGGCAAAAAACAAAATCAAACGTAAATGAAATCAAAAAAAGAAGAAAGTTTGTATCTCCTCGAGTAGTAGCGAAAAATCTTTGACTAACTAGGATTATATATTATTATTACTTCATCGTCTCCCCAGAAAGCAATTGTTCATATATTTATAATCAGGCATATGTAATCATCAATATTTACAGCTGGGTGATTAAAGCTTCCTGATGTTAAGAATTTACATATCATATTTATCGTAGTAATAATCGAATCTATGAGATAGCTAAACCTAAATTATATCAATACTTAATTAAACTTTAAAGAGGTAAATACTTGGTATAAAAGAACATGAAGACACATCGAAAGATCACTACATTTTTCTCTTTTTCTATTAATATTTACTGCACCTATCGTCATGAAAATGAATAAATGTATTCGCTTTTTAGTTAATAATTCAGTAGATATCCATGTTTTACATTTTTTTTGTCACCCCATACACCGTCTTTTTTTTGTTTCTTTGATTCAAAGTTCTGATAGAAGTGTTAAACATTTAGAATACGAAATGCTTTTCATAGAGCACCCTTTAAGTATTTTTTTTGTAAGGATAAAGTTCGAGATTCAGTCGGCGATATGAAAAAGGAAACGTCTAAAAGCAATTTCTTTATCGTTAAAGTACTGAACGCAATCCAACTAATGTTTTCCTCGTGTATTAGTTACTGCGAAGAATTTCAATTAACCGGTCGAAATAAAAGAAACATTTATTCTATCTGTGGAAGAACTAGTTGTAAGAGTAACTTAACTTGCCTGTTTATCTGTCTGGTGTACGTGAATCCGAGAAGGAATTTAATTTAGTTGAGTCCAGCTGAGACCAACCACTCACTTCAATTCCTGGCACGTTTTTCTGCTTCGTCGTATATCTTACGGAAGGATGGCAAAGATTTGCGGAAAGCATAAAAATATCTACATAATCACTGTACATATCTTATATTTTTATCCAACTGCTGGAGTACCTACGCTTAATTAGAACAATAGATACGTGTGATATTGATATCACATTAATAGAGCACCGTTAGGATTACAGTATTTTTTTATAACTTTTCACCATTTCCCAAAAATCCGTTTCTTTATTATCTTTTAATTCCACTGAGTTTTAGACTAAAACTTTTGTATTCCTTTTTCTTCCAGTCATGATTTTAAACTTTTGTCTTTTCTACAAAATATCTTCTTCTTTTCCATTTCTACCATATCTTTTTTTTTCTTCATTCCATACCCATATTTTTCCCTTATTATCACCTTCTTGCATTCAACATTTATTCTTCAATTTGAATTTGACACCCATTCTGCCTTCACCATCTGGTATCTAACATCGTCCTACATTTTACACCCATATAGAGCTGTCCTCCAAACATGCACAGTAAAATTAAAAAGGCACCGTAGTACTATTTCTAGACATGTATACAGGGTGTATCTGAAACAAGTACCAAGCTTTTGATGGTGTTAACTACACATAATAGGAAATTGCATGGTAAGTAAAGCAGCGGGGTTAAGGGGTAAAAAACTTTGTAGAAAAACCAGACGAAGCTGTAAACCGAAGCCGGCCCTGGGCGTGAACTGTCAACGTATATAGAATACCAACCTCTCTTGTCTATTTCTTATTGACTTCCATTGAGTCCTTTATTCTCCTATTCTCTCTAATAGCTCTTCATTTCTAACCTTTTGTATACACGGTATCCTTATCATTCGCGTGTAACACTGCATTTCGTACATTTCTAATCTTTTCTTTTCCGCAACGCCCATCGTCCATGTTTCACACTCGTTCAGCGTATGTATGGGTATAAAGGAAAACTATTAAGGAGCGAGACAAAAAAAAAAACCTTTTGGGTGTTTCTTTCCCACCAGCCACTCATGCTGGTGGAAGGGTAGTCCCTCCGGACTACGCCGGAACGTAGAGCGGGAGGTCCTCTTCAGCCTCCTTCCAGGAATCGTGGGATTGGGTGAGTGGTGGTTCGACTGAGAAAGATGAGACAGACGATATGAAGATAGAAGAGAATGAAATATTACTGCCCTAGCATTTGCCTAACTGATCCAAGGAAACCACAGAAAAACTTGGACCAAGGCAGACAGACCTGGAATCGAAAACGACATCCTGCCGAATGCTAAGCAATGGACTAAACCTCTAGGCGATGCCGCTTGGTAAAGGAACGAGTTCGACAGTTTGTTTATATCCTAGAACGTCCTGAGGTAGAGGGGGTTTAGTTGGAAATACACCCAGTCGTATGTACGGAGGCATTTCCCTTCTTCCACGAAAAAAAAGAAGAAAAAAGAAAGCCTGTTCGAGATGGTTTTACTTGGTAGGCGCTCCAACAGTACACAGTCGTACGGATCACTGGGTGTCTTTTAAAGATCCCTCCTCTTTCTCTTTTTCACGAAAAAAAAAAGTAATGCCAAATATTTTGACATTCATTGCAGCAGCTACTGCTACTTTTGCGGCTTTGTCTGCACCTACTTTTGTAGCGAAATGGCAGGAATTGACACAAAAATTTAAAGGCATTAGAAGCTTTTAGTTGCTTAGTCGTCATTACAACTCGAAAAAAATTAAAATTGAGTAGTCATATGTTTAGAATGAATAGAACGAAAATAAGACAATGTTCCCGAAGGATTCCTGTTCAACAGCTGACGTTTGAAGAACCCTTTACCATTAAAAATTAAATTGCCAATAAACGTGCTGCAAGACATACCCTATACAAGTATTTTATGAAACTTGGACCTTAGAGTTGATTACTAAACAATTCAATACTGTGTACGTGAAGTTTTTGAACAAGTAAGTCAACTTTATATTGAAAGTTAAGTTTGCTGCAATTTTTAACCATCGCATCGTGGAAAGTTTTCTTATAGTTATAGAGGACCGAACGATGTTTGCATTTCATTCCACTTTATATAGCTTTAAAATCCAGACATAAGTACACACAACTAGCGGAACAATGGAAGCTCCATTGTAGCTTTTTCACTTACTACAAACATTATTTTTGTACCATTGTTATAAAACCGAGGCCGGAGGCTTTGTAAAATCATTCCTTTGTCGAAGGCGTTTGATACTGACACAATAACGCCTTTATTGTCGATTCTTTTTACGTTCAGTTTATTACTTATTTGCTAACAAGAAGTGCAGAAAATACGGCCATCTACATGTGCATTTCCTGTTGATTGTTATTAACCGGTTATTACTTTGACTTCCTGTTGGATGAATTTTATGAAAGAGAAATGAACGTCTCGTTATGCATTTGTGTGAAAATATCATAAAAGCATATTTCAAAGAGTCTTTTTTATTTCATGAGGAGGTGTAATAAAAGAAGTTCAATGTCTACATTATTAATGTGTCAAAAGAGTTATAGCTACATTATTTGCAGTGCATGTGTTACAAAATTACATTGGTAAAGTGGTGAAACAACGTTTTCCTTATATTTCTTTTCATCGATGAACAAATTTTAACTTTTGAACAACTTCGACGAAATCGGTAAAGTTGGCTGCTCATTTCTAAAATTCACTTATTAATTTAACCTGGAGCCTATTCTTAGTTTGATGGAATAACGTCGGAAACCCGTTCTGAAACTCAACTTAATTCCAAAAGTTCTTATAAAGATACGGAAGATCGGAAACTTGCGAAATTCTCAAGCGCCCACTGCAACAAATTAATTATCTGGCTCAGTAGTTTCATTTTTCTTGGAGCATTCCCGCTTATTAGACGAATAATTCAAAAGAAAATCGTTTTATACAATACCTAGAGGATTGATGAACAGAACAATGCCCCAAAATATTACCCTGTCGAAATTAAAAAGAAGACATTCACCGTATATTACCATTTATACATTCAAACTCCATGTGTACCTATACGTAATTAATAACAATTCAAATGATCATAAGGTCGTCAGTCGAAAGATTGGTTGGACGCACACACCTTCACACTGTTTCTTATCCTGAGATTAGCTCGCACCTATTTCCCTAAAACTAAAACATCCCACGTAATCTAATCTAGGTCTATTTCTATTCCTCTTAACTCCTGTTTCTGCCTCTAATATGTTTCTGACTAGCCCTTAATGCCTGAGCATGTGTTCCAGCAACTTATCTCGGCTATTTCTTATTGACCTCCATAGAGTCCTCTGTTCACATATTCTTTCTAATACCTCTTCATTTCTAACCTTCTCTGTCCGTAGTATCCTCATCATTCGCCTGTAACACTACATTTGGAGTGCTTCTAACCTTTTCTTTTCCGCCGCGCGCACCGTCCATGTTTCGCACCCGTATAATCCCCGGATCCAAACATACACCTTTAAGAATCCTTTTCGAATTGTTAAATTAATCGTTCGCGAGCATAGAAGTGACTTCTTTTTATTGAAGGCGACTTGACTCTGCGCTATCCTTTGCTTTATATCCTTACTACTCCTTCCGACCTGACTTATATAACTTCCTGGATACCGAAAATCAGCCACTTCTTCTAATGTTTTGTCTCCTATCTTTATATTGACTCTCCCTATTTTTCTTTCCTTGCATGTCAGTGTTTTTGTTTGTTTTAAGCTAAGCGAAGCTATTAGAATTGAATATATCGACGGATTTTTGTGAGTACTGTAAGATATTTAATCTACAACAGGAACCTTTACCTACTGTCAATTTACTGAATTGGTAGCATCACTTTGATATTGTCATCCAATAGAACAATCTAATAAATTACTGCTACCGTCACGTACGTCAATTTGTGAGTGACCGGGGGCCAGTTTTTAGGAAGATCAATCGGAAATGGATCTGTTAGATCTATTGCATACAGCCTTTACGTCATATTGCGTGTTGAATGCTCTACTTTGGGACAACCAGGATATTGCTGGAATAAATTTAGCAGCTACAGCGTTGTTGACACGAACTAACAAACAGCTTAAATTGTTGTAGTTGAACGGATACGTAGCGAGTCTAATAGCAGGATATTGAGTGATTTTCGAACATTGAAATTAGTAACACTGAGTTTATCAAATGTTCCAAACGGGTGCCTATGTATCATCTGTACATATGCTTATTCGGGGAACCTTCCACAAATTTTACTGCTACATATTTTTATATAGTATCCATAAATTTCTATCTAGGTATATGTCGATGGTACATCGAAATCATTTATTTAAAATAGCAAGAGATTGGAATTCGAATTCAGACAGAAATATCACGAGAAGCGAGAAAGGCAGGGTGGTGAAGCGGTTTGACGTCTTTACTCACCCTGTGATGGTTTCAACCATCTTCTACATTCTTCAATTATAGAATGGTAGAATAATATTATTGTCACATTATTCTTATATTTTTATTATTATTAACAGTGAAATTATTGTTTATTTAATAAATAATCCGTATCGGATCGAGTCGGATCAGTCTGTTGTCCCTACAATTTCATGGATAACCGGCCTAAGCGTGTATTCGTTCTAACTTTTTTCTGTCGATGAAAATGAGAAAATTTACGTGCAAAAATCCTTTGGTATTTGCAGGAAATAGGGAGCTGCCCTACCAGACCAGGAATTGTCCCAGTACTCATGTGAATACTTTTATGTAGGTATAATAATAAAGTTGGTGCATGCAAATTTTCTCACTTCAGTACGCAGGTGTGTTTATATCATGACGCATGATAAAATAACATTCAATTTATTCCCTTGCTTGCTGAATGACCACCCTTACAAGCTATACATTTCTCTTTTGTTTTTTAGAAATGAGATATTACGAAAGTTTGACTTCCATTCCATGTAGTATATTAGAGCTTGTGGAGATGCTTTCGCTCCTTAAAAATGATGATGTATTCGATGAATGTCCGTTAGCTGAATTTATTTTATAAATTGGAAATTATGTTCTTCTTGAAACGGACAAGTAAAAAATTGTATTTACGAGCTGGATGATCGTGCGCGCCTCATTTACCAGACGCGACTCCATATTATTCAGAAAGCAAACTGTCATTATGGGAATTAATCTCGAAACTGAGAAAATAGATGCTCCAGGTATGGCACCGAATGAATCTTGTTGTCGAAAGCAGCTTTCAGAGTCATCCACCCCCATTAATCATCCTGCATACTCAACGATTTCGGACAGTATATCGGCAGGTCCCGGTGCTTCCGGGTGATTCATCAAATTCCCCCTTAATGACATATCCGGCGCCAAAAGGAAAATCCTCCGTAAATCGTTTGACTTAATTATTGCTTTCTTGACTAACATTGAACTATTTTACAAATATAATTGAGTTACTTTAAAAAACAAAAACGTATTAGTAAATTAAACGAATGATTAATTTTAAATAATAATTCATTCTCGCTAATTGCAATGCATAAGAGAATTAGTGATAGATAAAAAAGGTTGTTGCTGTCCGAGGATGAAAAATCAAAGAAAAAAAGACCAATTTGAGTTGAATGAATACATCGCATTCGTTGAAAAGTCGAGATCTTTAGATTAGTATTCTAAATGGTTACTTTAAGTCAGTAATATAAAAAGAGAAAATTTACTCTCTTTGATATATTGATACTGGGAGAATTGAATCTGCTTAGGAAAGGTTAGCTGTTAATAAAAGTACCAATAAAACTTGATTGAAGATAAATAGATCAACTTTTCCTGGGAAGAGTCAATTATACCTGCTGTGGTTTAGTAAAAGTTCATTTATGATTAGAGGTGTTGTTCTCCACAAGTAGGCACTTAAGAGCACGTGTCTTTGTTTTGTCCCCGCCAAGCAGTTACCATCATTCTTCCAATGACAAAAAAAAGCCTTTGGGTGTTTCATTCTCATTACTCACTAATGTTAGTGTGCGGGCAGTCCCTCCGGACTACACGAGAAGGTAAGGCGGAAGGCCATCCTCAGCCTCCTTTCAGAAATCGTGGGAATGGGTGGGTGGTGGTTCGGGTAAGAAAGATGAGACGGACGAAATGAAAACAGAAGGAGAATGAAAGATTATCTATGGAATATTACTGCCCCAGCATTTGCCTATGTGATCCAAGGAAACCACACAAAAACCTGGACCAAGGCAGATGGAATCGACGTTCTCTCGAATGCTGACCAATGGACTAAACCTCTAGGCGTTGCTGCTAGGTCCAGTGACCAAGGATTCAAGGTGTTTTTATATTTCAAGAATTATTTTCACTGTGTAATAATTATATGAGGTTCCACAAACACTATCCAACAAAGTAAAATCCCCATGGATAAATTAACTGTTGTGAGGAATGATTACAATCACTTGGTAGTGGATAAGGATTTTTCATAGGCTCTTCTAACATTTAATGCAAATCCAAAAAGTGCATCTGTAATTTTTACTAGCTCTAGGCAATATGAGCATAAATTCCCCAAGTAAAGTCAACTTTGTAATAAACATTTACTGAAAGACTAGCAATAACACTCGACTTTACCTAGGTAGAGTCAACTGGTACTGTTGAATCTACTTTTGCTGTAACATTTATACCAAATTAATAAAGAACTTCAAAAGTACCATAGTAAGCAAAAAATATTACTAGATGACGACAGACTTCTTTTCATGGAATAACTACGACTTGGTTGGTAATTCAGAAAATCTCGGAACGTCTAGGGTATTACAACTGTCAGGTTTAAAATTATTTTTCTTTGGACAGATTTTTTTGAATCTTATTTTAGTCTGCCATTTTCCATCAATGTCCACTGTTCTTTGCCCTTTGTCTAAAAAAAAGGAATACAAAAGATTCCAAATGCGAATGGATTATGAAAGAGTCAGGAAATGATTGTGGAAGAGGAAAGTGTTTTCCTGAAGAAAAAATAGATACAAGTTTCTTTTCTATTCATAATCTCGATTATTTAATACCTATATCCATCGGAAACATCTATCATATGAGTGAAAGCAGGGGACGCGTTTGGAATTTACGATGGTTGCCACTGTCATGGGAGTTAAAAGTTCCACGACGCTATTTATCATCCGGCCGCTTCTCCGATGCTGGAGGCCCTTTGAAACTTTGTCGTTCCACTCTAAAATCTAGAAAGCCAGAAACAGATTTACCCACGCTCGAAAACACTTTTCTATGGTATTTTCTATTACACATTACACAAAAAAAATAACAATAGAATACACATGGAAACTTCTTTTGATCTCATTTAGAAGAAATTGTTTGGGAAGAAAGTGAAATTGTGCGGAAGTGAATCTATGAGTGCAGTACGAACTTCTTTAATAAGTTAGATCAATTTTTCTTCTATCAAGTAATTTTTTATATTTGGAAATGAAAAGATATTGGAAGATGTCGAATCAGTAGACTGCGATAAGTGAAGAAGTGTTTTGTATCGAAATTGAAGCAATTTGGCGATGACTACTGCCTACTAGTACATATGCTGGTTAAAGACGACCTTTCCTTCCATCCTATTAGGCTGCTGTTTCAATAATTTCTCATGAAATTTGTCAAATAAAGAGGAATAATAGCTTCTCTTCTTAATGATCCTTTTGTTTGAGGCTGCCCGTTGATTTTGAGTCTCAGATAACGCTATCAGCGGATGAAATTGTTTTCACCTCTTGGAAGATTTTTAACTATTTTCATTGTTGCTTTGTTTGTAAAATTTTGAGCGCTACAAAATTGGGCAATTTTATCCTTTCTATACCCATTCTTCCTGGTGGACTGTACGACTGCTTGGTATTATCCCAACATATTAGTAATAAATTTGTTCACCTGTAGATGATGTTGAAGTCTCACGCCAAGCTTTCCAATTGTATGGCTAGTTCGATAATGTCAATAGACAAATTGATAGAGGCTTACGCAGTCCATAGGTGAACTGATGCTGTTCTGATTCATGTCTAAAGGCTGTCGTGTGTTCGACTTGCTTTCTAACGTTTTGCTAGCATGACTGGCGAGTTTCTTCAGAGGTCTCAAGTCTCAAAGGACTCAGTTTACATCCACATCTAGCATCGGAGATGGATGGCCCTTAGACCCGAATCAGAACAGCACCAGTTCACTGCCAATAGATCCCAAAAAAAAATCTTTTCGGCTTTTACAACAATAATATGGTGGGGAGTTTTAAATGGCAGTTCTCGTAATTGCATAGACTTCTTTATTTATTGTCTTGATGGTTGGTTTCTCAAAGAAGGGTCTACGAATTGCGCTTTTGACGTAAACTTTGACATTTTTCGGCATAGTGTTACGCTTACCCGTGTACAACTGAATTTTTTATTTGCTGTTTTTGTGAAAGTCCGCAGATATTATTTATTGGCTTATTCGATTATCCCCAGATTTAAGAAAAATGAAGTCATTGATCCGAGCATTTTATGGCTGCTTTGGCAGCGAGTGCAAAACGAAATTCGAAATCGATCTCGATAACAAAGGCCATTCGGTAGTGCATCTTCCGGCGAATCGGAACTGGCTGCCCATTGTCTATAAATATTTCTGCATTGTGTTTAATTGAAGGGATTTTGAAAGGGCCGCCGGTGCAGAACACGTCGACCCGCATAAGTGATTTATTCTCGAGCTCGCTCGAGCTCGACGGATCGCTGCTAGGGGTCACAATACACTCCTCAGTATTTATCAAAGGAAGCAATCAAATTGTGTGGGATAACGGGCCGGCGCGGTGCCGTGCCGGTGCGGTAAATTCAATTTCTGACAAAAATTAAGCCGCAAGCCACCAGACGCTTTGGAAAGACCATAATGGCTCTCCCTTCACTTCAACCTGACCCTTTTCTACCTATAATAGTAGTAGTTGTATTGATTAAATCTGATTTATCGTCCTGAGTAGTGGTTGCAGCCGTATAAGAATAGTGCACCATGTATTCAAGGATGTACGTATATCGGTGGGGAAAATTAATGCCCAATTAATAACCATGCAAAATGCTAAAACTAATCTTTTCCACAAGGAAGTGGTACGTGAGGTATTGAGTATTAAAATGCGCAATTTCGATTGAAGCTACGTACTCCCTTATTTAGTCTGAGCTAACTACGGGGTGATACACCAATTCCCCATTTAGTTTCAGATGTCTCATTTATGCACAAAGGTATTGGAAGCGACAGTCAGTATCATAGTTGAAACGTTAGATTTCTGGAAAGTGTTTGGCATAGTGTGGTGGCTTTTTTGAACCCTTCATAAAGTACATTTTCAAGAATTATACTTCGTTTAGTTTCTCTAGCGATGTGACCTTTAGCTTTAACGGCGCAAAATAGAATAGAACAGCACTAGGCTAGAAAAGGAAGGAGACAACTCTCGGCCAAACTCTTAACCGGTGAGGAGCGTATAATCCGTACAGTACTACACGGAAAAATTGACCATTTTATCCACTAAAATTGTATTGCTCAAATGTGCTGTTATTTTTACTACTAAAAATATCAAAGAGATGCTTTAACGCTTGTTTTCGACTCGCACTACTATTCATGATTGAACAATACTTTTGGCAAGTACTATACGAAAAAGTATGTTTAATGAACAAGAGTCGAGAGTATAATGGGTTTTTTCCTCCCTACCTCCAATTTTGCCAGCGCGTATCCATGACATTGGAAGTGGCACATCGCTAGAGAAAGTTAACGAAGTATAACTTATTATTTTTATTAGAATAATTATTTGTCTTTGTATTATGTTTATTAGAGCCATTATTTATTTTCATATTATTTCAGTTTTGTTTATGGAATTTAAGTTTGTTTACTAAGGTAATTGAACCATTTTGTGGAAGAACAAAAATTGGTTGTCGCACCATTATAACGCACCTGCTGACACATAGTTGCTTGTGCGAAAACTTTTTTCGCCATCAACAATACACTAATAATGCCGCATTCACCGTATTCCCCAGATTTGCCCCCTTGCGACTTTTTCTTGATTCCGAAACTGCAGAGGCCCATGAAAGGACGACGGTATGCTACGATTGAGGAGATAAAGACGACACTGAAGGAGGACCAGAACAAGATCACAAAATATAATTTTTTGAAATGCTTCGAGGATTGGAGGAAACGTTGGCGCAAGTGTATAATATCTGATGGAGGTTACCTTGAAGGGGACAAAATAGATATTCATGAATAAATAAATAATTTTTGAAAAAATACAAAATTCGTGATACTTTTCGAATAGATCTCGTATTTACATCCAAGGAGCGATCGTATTATACATAGAGCTAAGTCTCTTTCTCTTTATGGTTATCTTTCGTCGCAACACTCGCTAGTTGTCGGGGAGTAGAAGCCCCGATCGTTGTAGGTCATAATCGTCATCGACATTTTTATTACACTATACTGCATGTTTAATTATTGTTACCGAGTCCTTTTTTCAATTTAATTTTCATTATACATGTAATAACAGAGTCTCTTGATGGTAGGTAAAAGCTATTTCTTCAGGGCATAAATCTGCATGCTCTGCTATCAATTTTACTATTCGTGGCAAGACGAAAACTGAAAAACGAGCAACACGTGCCCGATCGACGCTAACTACGACTCCGCTAAGAGAAGAAATTGAAAATCTATGTAGAGGAAAAGATTGATGCTGACTGAAATATCTTCCACTAATAAATTCCAGTCGTTAGACTGACTTTTGATGGGAATTATTCCAAAGTGAGGAGATGAATTTTTGGAACTTACTAGAAGCATGGACATGCAGATGATGCGTTGATTAGTCTAAAGGAATTGAATTAAATATTATTGAAAATTACATCACATATTAATATTAAATGAAAAAATAATTACCAAAGTACCGTGTTTTTGGAAATGGCGCATATATACAGAACCAATATTGGTATGAACACAAGATCTGACCACGAGAACCTGAGTATCATTTATTGTTATTTCATCGACATAAGGTCGTTAGTCCTAAGACAGGTTGATCACGCACCTCCACTATTTCCTATGCTGAGCTAATCTTCGTATTTCCCTAAAACTAGAACACCCCACATCCTTAACTATTTGCGTCTGAGAAGGTGCCCAACCAACTTATTTCGCCTATTTCTTATTGACATCCATAGAGTCCTCTGTGCTTCTATTCTTTCTAATACCTTTTCATTTCTAACATTCTCTACCCACGGTATCCTCATCATTCGGCGGTAACACCATATTTCGAACGCTTCTAACCTTTTCTTTTCCGCCGCACCCACCGTCCATGTTTCGCACCCCTACAGGCGACTTGTCCCTGCGTTAACCGCTGCTGTGTATCCCTATTACTTCTTCTGTCCTGTCTTATCTGACTTCCTAGATGTCTCAAATCAGCTACTTCTTCTAATTTTTTGTCTCCTATCTTTTTATTTGTTCGTTCCCTACTTTTTCTTCCCTTGCATACCAGTATTTTTGTTTTACTTTTGTTTATTTTCATACAGTACTGTTTTGTCAATACCGCTTTTATTTTATTTAATGCTATCTCTAACTCCTCCTTGCCAGATGCTAATACTGCTATATTACTCTTATTTGCCGTCTATATAATAAGGTATCTACCACTTTGTGGTTCTCTTTGTTGTTTTTCCACGCGAGGTCGCCTGTGGGTCCACCCTTCTTCTTACTCTAAATCTATGACCACAACGTAAAATTTACTCGTTACCATCATTTATGGTGAACTTTCCAGTTGACCTGTCAAAAATTTTGCCGCCTTTCTCACCATTTTATTTTAAATTATTTCAACCGAAGTATTATGTATATATTTTCNATATAATTAATTTCCAAGTTTACAATTACATTAATTATGCCTATAAATATTTAATGTACAACATTAACTAAAATTAACAAAATTGTAATTTTCCACTTCTCATTTAGATTTTCTTAGTGATCTCCTAATGAAGCCAAGAATATTGGTGAAAATTTAAGAATTAATAAATGTAACATCATCGTTTTGTACACAAGAATTTACCTACCGACACCCTCAATTTAATTAACTTTAATTAGTAAGTTGCCCGGTAATCTGAATTCGAAAGCACCCAGTTTTCGTATTCTAAATAACAACTTGGAAACGGATGCAGTGAATCACCCTGCACGATGTATACTTATATACTTATATAACAATAAAGTATTTTATACTCCGCATGTGGCCCAATACATCATGTGATGTTAATGAAAAGTTAGATGATTCACTGTTATGATACTTTTATTGTTTTATCATTAACTGATGGCCTGAGCGAAGAAAACTTTTGTTGCAACTTATGTACATAAAATGGAAAATAGATAACCTGTATTAAAAACTTTCATTTGAAAGAATACATCGTAAAGCTTCTTAAAATTAAAAACTGTGGGTGGTTTGAAACTTTTTTGATAAATCAATACACGTTTCGATATCATAACCTGCAATGTACATCCTTGCTATCAAGCTCGAGCAAGGCGCAGAAAGTTCTGTATACTTATTCAAGAAGTTTCATTACTAAATTATTAACGGAGGGTAGGATGGGATAATATTCATATTAAGTAGAAACTAAAATAACGATTTCTATCCCCATCATTGTACTTGATATTATATATATATAGGACAATTCATCAAATCTATTAACAACTTTATAAACTAGAGAGTAAATATATTTTTTTCGATTTCCAAGGATTTGATTTTTGCCCTATTAGATACACGGACGTCCTGATGACCTCCAATTTTGGCAATAACTTTCCTCCATGACTTTTCACCCGTTTTCAGGTAGAACTACCCAACCTGTTCGATTTGTACTTTATGAACATAGGTCTGTTTGCAATTTTTGATAACTTACTTAGGTCGAAATAGTGTTGTTTCTAAATTACGATGGCTTTTCTATACATGTACTGCTATGAACGAATGCCGCAAGCGATCGATCCGATGACACCGGGAAGTTTTCAAAATTAATCATGAGAAATGAGTCACCAACGTCTGGCAGGACATACTCAATCCATACAAGAGAGTCAGATAAAAACAGTGATAAAAATGTTAACTGATTCTCAGATAAATAACTGAATATAATGCATTTCTGACTTAAATGAATTGTTCAGGATTGATTCAGATTAGTACAAATATATAAACACATACTTACTAGAAAATGGGTTACAGCATGTGTGAACTGCAGTTGGTTATAAAATGCAAATGGCCGTTTATTTTGGGATTTATCGAAAAAACAATGATTAAGTTAAGTTATTATTAGGTATGGTAAGAGTAGAGGTAAAACTGGTCCGAAAGAAGATAGTGGATAAGCCCACAATGTAATACGTTAGACATTAGCCCCAAAAACTGTATTCAACGACGTGACTGTCATTCATTTGACTAAAATACGACAGTGATTGAAGGGGGTTGTTGTTATTAAGGTAACATTTTATCTTTCATCTTATTTCAGACGTTATAGCTTCCAGTGTATTTTAATGGGAGATTATTAAAATGTTAAGAGAAAAGGCCGTTTTAGAAAAGTTTACTTATGGAAGAGCAATAACCTTTGGACTTATTTTTATAAGAATTATAATTTTTATTGAGGTAAATACTTATTTTAAATGAAGAGCTATTAGAAAGAATAGGAGAACAGACAATCCTATGGAAGGCGAGATAGGTTAGTAGGACACCTTCTCAGGCATGAAGGTTTAGTCAAAGAAATATTAGACGCAGAGGTAGAGTTACACCTAGATTAGGATAATTAAGGATATGGGTTGTTCTAGGTTTAAAGAAAATTTAAAGATTAACTCAGGATAGAAAAGAGTGGAGGTGCATGTGTAACTAGTCTTAGGATTGACGACTTCATGATGATGATGATGATGATGATTGCAATTGAACAATACAGCAACAACAATTCAGAAACTTTAGCTAACTGTTAATTTATCCATTTTATTTTGAAGCGTTTGCTTTTAATTAATCTAAAATTTTCCAGAAACAAGAATGTCAGTACGTTGCAACCAATTTCAAAAATTAATAAGTTATTCGTTTTAGTTTTCAATTTAATTAATTTTGAAAACTTTTATGATTCAGATTTAGCANCATTTCGGTTATTATTTTAAAATTAAAATTTTGAAACCCATTATTCCTTGATACAATGTGCATCCACGTAAGCAGCTTAACAAAGTACTTCTGCTAGATAGTTTGCTTCCGTGTGGAACCCTCCAATTCCGTAATGTACGTGCATTTTAAGTTGAAAGCGTGGTTGTATGTATCTTGCCTTTAATGCATTACGTGACTTGTTTTATTTCGGAAAAAGGTCGAGGAACCAGCGCTACGTCTCGTTGTGGCGACAAAGATCGCAACAATAAGAGTACAACTACTGTATAGATACATCACAAAGTTTCAGAGAAAGATACAAACGAATTAACGAACAGAACAACTGCGAAATGAAGGAGCGAGTGAACTTTTTCTTGTTAATATGGATTTTATGAAAGTACACCAGTATATTTTAGGTGCACAAATACATTTTACAACAATGAGTCACTTCTATACTCGCGACCGATTAATTTAAAAATTAGGAAAAGATTGTTAAAAGTGTACGTCTGGAGTTCGGCGATGTACGGGTGCGAAATGACGACGGTGAACGCGGCGGCGAAATGTGGGGCTATAATAAGAATACCGTGGAAATGAGAGGGTATTAAAAATAGTAGGACAAGAGAGTTAAGAATAAAAAGGCGAGATAAGTTCGTAGGACACCTTCACAGACACGAAGGGTTAGTCAGAGACCTATTAAAAGCAGAAAGAGGAGTAGGGGTAGGCCTAGACCTCACAAAAAGTTAAGGATGTGGGATAATCTAGTTGCAGGGAAATACGAAGATTAGTACAGGATAGGAAAGAGTGCAGGTGCGTGTCCAACCGGTCCTAGGACTGACGACTGGATAGGATAGTTTACAATTGAAAAAAAAAAGAGGCGAGCGTGTCTGTAAACGCGCAATAAGTGAAACTTCCTTAGATTCTATATTATAGTAGTATTTCTTAATTAAATTAACTAATTATTGAACACCAGAAAAATACAACTTTATTTCGAACGGAGGAATGCGGAATGTTGTTTTAGTTTTGTTAAAAACATTTACGCTTGCACCATACGAAACTGCAAACACAAACGCATATATGCAATACATATACAGTACAGAGTAGGCGCGATTTGCTGTCAATTCGTCGAAATGGAAATTTTTGAATTATCAGTTGCTACCATTGAACTAGACTACAGAACTGGAACGCGTACGCTATGTTAAATTTGTGAGCGCAAGTGTGCGAATAGCTCCGCTGCTGCGGAGTGGGATACCATCTCTCTTTCACACACAGGCGCTTATGAGTCAATATCGGAAGTCAGGTGAAAATGAGGCAGGTGNGACATTTCCACAAGAGGTCACACGTGACGCGTTACGCTACGCGTGACGTTACACTTTTCGGTTTTATACCCTAGCAAATTTCTTTCTTAGCATTGATAAAGAAGTTTCAGTTCAATAATTTTGTAGGTGTTGTGTTAATGCATGTTATGTTGTACGAATCAGTTTGTTATTCTCGTAGTAGTTAAAAAAAGAAACTTCCGCTATAGAAATATGTAAAAAATAAAATAGAAAAAAACCCAATTAACCACAACGCTTTCATTTAACGCGAGGACATGTTCAGCTCACCTACGTTGGTTGTGAGCATTTTTGGCGATATCAGTTTTGCGTATAGTAACTGATTGGATAAAGTAGGTGTTAAGAATTATAATTACTATTATTATATATCGTAGTCTTTCAAAATTTAAGGTTAATGTTTTTTATAGCGTTTAAGTCAATCCTATTGCATCTCAAAAATTTGTTCGTTACCGATATAGTAACCCATAAATTTCGAGAGTCTTTTTTTGAACCTATTATTTGTAAACAATTTCAATACTCGTTTCCTTTTACTGGTTCCTGGAGACTATATATGTCTCGATGACGTATATACAATCTCCCAATAATGAACCTGTTTGCTCATTTCGGTTATTATTTTAAAATTAAAATTTTGAATTAGCATTTTAGCTGGGATAATAAAATGATGTGTAAAGGGGTGACGATACACTCAAGCCTTAAATTTATATGTAATCGTATCAGAATAGAATATACACAGACTCGCTTTATTAATTTAAATTTCGTATTTTAATTGTGCGGCAGAGATTTTGGATGAAACATTAGGCCGTAATGAATATGCATTATATTCTCAGGTGTGTAACGTTCAACTACACATCCATTTATTCCAGAATGTAACCTTTACACGCAGAATAATCTCTCGCTCCCCGAAGTTATTTACGAATTAGAGCGAGATTTGCTTGTTACATTATGTATGGATCGGATGATGGAACTTGTAAGCTTTCCATTTCGGAACTCACTCTCCCCGCGATGGTTGTTAAGAAACATAATAACAAAATTATACTTGCAAAGATATTTAATGCAGGCCGTATGTCTCTTGTTCATTAATTAAAACGGATGTACGTACACATTTAATTGGAAATTAAATACATCCTCCCTGTTACTGTAATATAAATAATTAAAAATTATTTGTAGTAAGGCTACCCGCAGTTCGCAATAATGCCCTAAATGCATGTCAAAGATCATTGACGAACACATAGAACTAATTTATCTATTCGCTGGGAACAGTTTTTTTTTCTGGATAAAAGGTATCTTATGTCCTTTTCTGCTAATTTTTAAATTGTGTAGATGCCTTCATGTATGGATCCTTGTGTAGAGGGGTGGAGGAACGGGTGCGGTAGTACGGGTAACTTGCAGAACACCCTACAAGTGTTTTTAGTTGGGAGTCGACAAGAGATTGCGCAGATTGACGAAAACATTAAAAAAATCCACAAAATGATTTTGAATGACCGTAAATTGAAATTGAATGAAATAGCAGACACTCTACAGATATCAACGGAACGTATACATCACATCATTCACGAATATTTGGGTATGAGAAAGCTCTGTGCAAAGTGGGTGCCGCGCGAGCTCACTTTTGACCAAAAACAACGACGAGTTGATGATTCAGAGCAGTGTTTGAAGATGATCACGCGTAATAAACCCGAGTTTTTGCGTCGATATGTGACAATGGATGAAACATGGCTCCATCATTTCACTCCGAAGTCCAATCGACAGTCATCGGAGTGGACTGCACACGATGAACCCGCTCCAAAGCGTGCAAAAACGCAACAGTCGGCTGGCAAGGTTATGGCGTCTGTATTTTGGGATGCGCGTGGAATAATTTTCATTGACTACCTTGAAAAAGGAAGGACCATCAACAGCGACTATTACATAGCGTTATTGGACCGTTTGAAGGACGAAATCGCCGAGAAACGACCGCATTTGCAGAAAAAGAAAGTCCTGCTTCACCAAGACAATGCACCGTCTCACAAGTCAGTGAAAACGATGGCAAAAATTCATGAATTGGGCTTCGAATTGCTTCCGCATCCACCGTATTCTCCAGATCTGGCCCCCAGCGACTACTTCCTGTTCTCAGATCTCAAAAGAATGCTCGTTGGGAAAAAATTTTCGTCGAATGAAGAGGTGATCGCCGAAACTGAGGCCTATTTTGAAGCAAAGGACAAATCGTACTACAAAAATGGTATCGAAAAGTTGGAGGATCGCTATAATCAGTGTATCACCCTTGAAGGGAATTATGTTGAATAAAAAAAACGAATTTTGCAAAAAAAATGTGTTTTACTATTTTAGGCCGGGGACTTTTCAATTGACCTGTTATATTTTTTTAATCGTGCCACTCGTTTCTCTGAAACTGGTCCTTAATTATCCAAACTTTCAAAACAATACGTAATATCCCTCAAGAACTTTAAAGTGCCTTTACTAAACTTATATTACTTGTATGAAAAAATATATTAAGGTATTTCTATCAATTTTCCTATGCCATGTCATATTCTTCAGAACATATCACTAATTTATAAGGCAATGGTCGTTTGGGGAAAGAGGGCTGTGTAAAGATAACTTTATAGAACTGTCACGCTCAATTTAGAAAAGGTGCCTTCACTATTTATGTTACATCGGTAATTGGTTAATTATCTATTTTAATTGCCTGATTTTAATGCAAATTAATTATTTTTGCGTGATTGGGGGTCAGGTACTCAAAACATTTACAAAAGGATCTTCCTCCCAATGTAGATCAATACACAAAAATCTAGTTAAGAGATCTACTTACATTTTTAGGAGCGTCGCAACCATCATCGCCCGGGGGGTAGTGTCACCAACACTTAGAGTTTGCCACCTGTTACTCCCTTTAAGGGTAGACTTTATCCCTTCGCGTTCCGGAATCGACCGATTGCCATCAGACCATCGATCCCCGTTCACGCGCTAAACTTTTTGATGAACCAGTGATTATTTGACCATAGTTCAACATGGGTCATTCACTGGTTCCAGATGTTTCTCTGGTTTTGCTGATCTAATGAAAAAAAACGACGAAGTCCTTGATGACTTCGCGAAGTTCAATAATTTTCCTAATGACCAGAGCCATCGAACTGGCGTCAAATTCTGCTTGCAACATAGATAATTGTTTTCACTTACTGCNAGTTGGATACTGTTTACGGAGAAGGAAGAACTATCACTGGACAATAGTACAGTGAGTTATTGGACCGCTTCGACAAAAAATTGAAGGAGACACGGGCGCATTTGACGAAAAAGAGGGTGCGTTTTCAACACGATAACGCACCGGCAGGAGTTGTTGCCGCCAAAATGCATGAATTACGTTATGAATTTGCTCTCGCACACCCCGATTTGACTCCCTGTGACTTCATCTTGTTCCCTACCATGAAGAAATGACTAGCGAGAAAGAAATTTAGCTCAAACGAGGAAGTCATCGCCGAGACAGGGGGGATTTCGGAGAGTTCGATAAATCTTATTTTTTGGAGGGCTAAAAAAAATAGCAGGGTCTTTGGGAGAAGTGTATCTTTCTAAAAGGGGACTATGATGAAAAATAAAGAAACAAATTTAAAAAAAAGGTGTCTTCATTTCTAACACGGATACTTATTGAACCGCCCTCGTATTTACGAATGTCGCCCTAACGGTAATAGATATAAATGTTTTCTATTGAAAAGTTGTAGGGCTTAAAAAGGCCTGTAAAAAATCCGGGACGACAAATATCCATATGTTGAGGTTAATTCACAATTTAAAAAAATGTTATTTTTATAGATACAAATTCAATTCCATGCCGTTGAAGTCGCGCACAATAGCAAGTACCTACTGTACATTTTGAGATTCCGTATACCGAGGTTCACTCTTTCGCAACCTGTATATGCCCACGAAAAAACTGTTCTTTTTGCTATGGTTAATGTTCGCTATCAGTTCAGAACAGTTTGCTAGTTCATTTAGAATTACCCAGGGTGCACCACGAGGAGGCGAACTAGCTTTACACCCCACAGAATAATAAAAAAAAAACAAAACAAAACCGAACTTTTATTTTATAATAGGGGAAAAATATGCTGTGAAATTATTTTATTATAAATAGATAATACGCAATAGTACCTAATAATGACTGGCTG
>NW_020438948.1:647011-663718 GCF_000699045.2 Agrilus planipennis
GCCGAAACTGAGGCCTATTTTGAAGCAAAGGACAAATCGTACTACAAAAATGGTATCGAAAAGTTGGAGGATCGCTATAATCAGTGTATCACCCTTGAAGGGAATTATGTTGAATAAAAAAAACGAATTTTGCAAAAAAAATGTGTTTTACTATTTTAGGCCGGGGACTTTTCAATTGACCTGTTATATTTTTTTAATCGTGCCACTCGTTTCTCTGAAACTGGTCCTTAATTATCCAAACTTTCAAAACAATACGTAATATCCCTCAAGAACTTTAAAGTGCCTTTACTAAACTTATATTACTTGTATGAAAAAATATATTAAGGTATTTCTATCAATTTTCCTATGCCATGTCATATTCTTCAGAACATATCACTAATTTATAAGGCAATGGTCGTTTGGGGAAAGAGGGCTGTGTAAAGATAACTTTATAGAACTGTCACGCTCAATTTGGAAAAGGTGCCTTCACTATTTATGTTACATCGGTAATTGGTTAATTATCTATTTTAATTGCCTGATTTTAATGCAAATTAATTATTTTTGCGTGATTGGGGGTCAGGTACTCAAAACATTTACAAAAGGATCTTCCTCCCAATGTAGATCAATACACAAAAATCTAGTTAAGAGATCTACTTACATTTTTAGGAGCGTCGCAACCATCATCGCCCGGGGGTTAGTGTCACCAACACTTAGAGTTTGCCACCTGTTACTCCCTTTAAGGGTAGACTTTATCCCTTCGCGTTCCGGAATCGACCGATTGCCATCAGAACATCGATCCCCGTTCACGCGCTAAACTTTTTGATGAACCAGTGATTATTTGACCATAGTTCAACATGGGTCATTCACTGGTTCCAGATGTTTCTCTGGTTTAACTGATTTAATGAAAAAAAACCGACGAAGTCCCTTTTGTTGACTTCGCGAAGTTCAATAATTTTCCTAATGACCCGAGCTATCCAACTAGCGTCAAATTCCGCTTGTAAATAGATAATCGTTTTCACTTACTGCCTCGTTGCTGTGTAATGCTAAATACGCTTATTTTGCAAGTGAATGAACTCGATATCCGTTTTATGAATTTGAAAAGAATAGCAACGTTATAATTATGAAATATGTTTTGACGTCTAAAATGGTTTTTTGAATTTCCTTAAAACTTCACCGCGTGACAGAACATTAAAAGTTTTTTTGGGGAGGGGGCAGGGGTAAGATGACGCGGGAAATGGAGGTGAAGGATCGAAAAATGGGGCCATCCAGTTTTACCTTTTTATCTGGGGAGGAGAGGGGAGAGGGCATTTAGTCATCATAACTAAACCTTTTCTCCTTGGTTCGAAAGGGTAAGTCATGGTGGGTAAAATTTCTCCCTCCTCCTCCGACATTCAAAGACTGTGAGAATAGCCGACAGACAGTCACGCCGTCTAAACAGCCTTCACCTTCCACCATCTCAGGAAAACATTTCTTTAATGTTCTACAAGGTCATCCATTCCCTTTTTCAATCTTCTAACCGACCTTAAGCCTATATATACACAGTTATCATTTACCCCACTTTCAATAAGATAGGGGAAGTACAATTTGGCCGTTTTATCAAGCAAAAGTACGGTAATACAAGTGAAAAAGGCGGACAAGGGTAAGAAGGGTCCGCAGCCGCAGGGTTCCGAAGGGTGTTAATGAAGTTAGCTTTAAGAATTTCGCTGTTATTACTTGGTATCAGAAATTGACCAACTTTAGGCGAAAAACTTTTGTTGCTGCTGTATGAAGAAGAACTCTAAATTGAGTTTGTCGGATAATAATTTCACACAGAATAAGAACTTAATGATTTTCAATTTTCTCCTTCGAGTAATTTGAAGATTCTAGATCCGTTATTACGACATTTGAGATGTCAGAATGTCATTGAGGGAATATGTCTGAATTAAAAGTTACATTGAGTGGTCGTATCATTTTATTGCGTTGAACTAGAAACTTAAGAAAACTACACGATTATGAGACTGTCGATGTTAATATTTAGTTGTAATTGCTGCTCGATAGTTCCTGCGAAAAGGGTTATTGACGGATAGAGAGACAGACAGTAACATGATCCTACTAGGGCTTAATTTTTTTATTCCAAATCATGGAAGTGTGGAAGTAAACTATGAGATAAAACTCAGTACTTGTTTGTAGATGAAAAATGTTTGTTCTGTAAGAATAACCAAATCCTAAGCATGCTAAGAGGTCTCTATGTACCAGGTCGTGCCGAATCGATAGTTGAATTCTGCAAGAATATGGACTGAATTTCTGCAGTTGAATAGAGAATTCTGTCGACATAAAGTAAGTATAAATTTGATATTTCATTCACACCACCTGCTAATGTAGTATTACGCTGGGTGGAAGGACCTGTTCAGTTTCCTTTTTAGAAATTGTGAGAATAGATAGGTGATGAATGGGGTGGGAAGTTGAGGCAGACGAAATGGAGACAGAAAATAGTGAAAGATTAGGCATCTGTGAAATAGCAACCCTTAGCATTTGCCTGTGTGATCCAAAGAAACCAAATGAAAACTTGTAATAAGGTAAACGGATCCGGAATGGAACCCGTTCTCCTGAATGCTATGCAATGGTCTAAACCTTTTCGTTATGCCGTTCGGTTGTCTGCCTAACATCACATCACATCATATGGGCTAGATTACTTTAGAAAGATTCCATTTCGGAATGTAAGTTCTACGGAATTTTGGCCTTTTTTCTTATATTGGTGCAATTTTGGCAACCATCAAGGACCCTACTCTTCTACTCTCTCGTTTCGTTTCTTAATGTACGATTGTAGAGACTAATTGACTTAGATCAATGCAATTATTAATGCGTTATAACGGTGACAAGGAATCGTATGAATCAGTAATGCAAATCCATACATTTTCGGAATACGTATATTAAAATATTTCTCCATTGTGAAGGATAGTATACGATCGCTATGTACCTACATAAATGGTAATACGCTTGCTTTGCAGACATGTTAAATGCATTCGGAATTTTAATTAACCTTATATTGCAATCTAGATATTTATATATGTGTGCCAAGTATGAACGCGGAAAATAGCATCAATTAAATCAGAATATCAGTTAGAATCATTAGGACGCTAATATATGCATAAACATGAAACTCCACTTTTGATGCACCACTTGATAGCATTAACAAACGATAATAGACACATAATACAGTAAAAAGTCACTTCTATTCTTTAGATTAAAATTTGTTTTTGTTATTACATTCGTAGTGCTATGAATAAATGCCGCAAGCGATCGATATCGACGATAGGCTATAAATCATGTGGAGGACAAGACTGGCAGGTAAAAACAAATATATCAGAAATTTCTGGAAATAATAGAGAGGGTAGAGGTAGACCTAGATTAGATTACTGTTCGTAAATAGTTAAGGATGTGAATTGTTCTAGTTTTAAGGAAATATGAAGATTAGCTCAGGATAGGAAGGAATGGAGGTGCATGTCCGACCAGTCTTAGGATTGACGACCTTATGATGATGAAACAAAATTTTTCTCTCAACCTCAACCTTTGGCTTTGGTTTTAATGGATACTTACTGTAAAAAAAAAATAATAGAAACCATAATTGATAATGTTTCTATCTTAAAATTAATTTTTTTTTCGAAATCATACAAATATTCCTAAAATATGTAAGCCAATAAACTAACGTGTTATCTTGATGAAATAAATGAATGAGGATAAGATTTTTAAAGAAAATTTTGTTTTTTTTTAGTTAGTTTCGATCCCGATATAGAGGAAAATGTTTAGTGAACTGTTGACACCGTTATTGAATTTAACTTCCATATAATCCAAGACGTCTTCAGATGTTGTAAAAAGTAATCGCAAAAGCCCTTAATTTGGGTGTGCAACCAGTCTTAAAACTGACTACCTTATGATTATGAATCGAGAATATTTCATATAAATAAGTGACCAGCATCCCTTGAAGCACCGAGCGGCCTGGTCTAGTGGTTTAGACCATTGTTTAGTATTCGGGAGGATGCCGGCTCGATTCTGGGTCCGTCTGCCTTGGTCCAAGTTTTTCTGTGGTTTCCTTGGATCACTTAAGCTGGGGCAGTAATATTCCACAGGTAATCTTTCATTCTCTTTTGTCTTCAATTCGTCCGTCTCATCTTTCTCACCCACATCACCACCCACCCATTCCCACGATTCCTGAAAGGAGGCTGAAGAGGCCTTTCCACCCTACCTTCCGGCGTAGTCCGGAGGGACTGCCCGCCCACCAGCATGACTGGCTGGTGGGAATGAAACACCCAAAGGTTTTTTTCCCTTGGAGCAATGTCAAATAGTCGAAAAAAGTAGTGCACGAACTAAAAGACTAAAGTGCGAGTTAATTGACAGTGATATAAATAAATACACTGGACAAATATTATTGTTGCTTAAGTTGTTACTGTTAATGTTTTGTCCAATACTACAACTTGAAACTGTTCAGTCTTTTTAAATAACTAGAGTATTCATTACTAAATTTACTAGAATGCTTAAATATTGCCGATTGTGAAATAAATCCGTTTTATGGAACCAGGAATGACAAATTAAATAAAACTTATTTCTACATCCGCGTTCAATAAATCTAATCAAGCAATCAATTAATTATAGCAGCTGGGAACAAAAGGTTGCTGGCACAATTTCTCGGATAAAAATTAATGGTCGGACACCCAGACTACACCTGATTGTTTCTTGCGATAGGGAAAAAAAATTAATCGAACACTATCACGCAACAAACGGCCGAGCTGTTTCGAATAACTTCACACGTGTTCGTAAAAAATAAATGAGAACATTCTGATGAAACGGGAAAAATACAATTTTATGTTGCTTTGAGGGAAATTAAGTACAATCATTTCGAACACTGGTAATAGGGGCAGATATTCGGCGCCTTATATTCGACTTAAATCACTTCATATAAATAATATAAAAGCGTTAGGGGAAAAGTGGAATAAAAATGAAAATAAATCAAAAGCATGTGTACCTATATGAGGTGGGTGAAAGTAGGGTTAGAATTATTATATAAATATTGAAAAGGAGTGTTATAGGGGGATGATGAAAATGCCGTAGACAGAAAGGGCTGGAAATGAAGAGATACTGGAAAAAATAGGAGAAGAGAGAAGTAAATAAGGAAAAGAATGATTAGAGGTAATGATTATGTTTAGTGGCGTCCCAGCTAATTGAATATGGTGACTCTGTACTATCAGCATTTCTTCGCATCTTTACTATGTAAAGTATTAATTATAAAAAAATAACACAATTGATGCAAAAAGCACTTCTTGGACTTAATTTATTAAAGAACTTTTCTGGGACGTAAAAAACTCAAACAAATTCCAAAGTTCTCGTTAGACTACTTTCTAGTAAAGAAAGTACAATTAACGAGTTTAGTCGCCTTTAGACGACAGTACTGGGGATGTAGTTTATTAATCTCTAAAGTCCCGAAAATTGTCCCTTCGCCGTGTAGTGAGACATAGGCATACATAAAAAATTCGTTAACAGGATCGACATTATGAAGACACATATCTTCAACGTCTTTTTCTTTACTTTTTGACATATTAGAGGGTTGTGCTAGGAGCCACATCTTCAGTCTTTATGAATCCCGGAAAATATACACTCGTTTATGAAATTTTCCGAATCGGCAGGTTAATATAGGTTAGTACTATAGTGTACAGTACCTACACGTCTTATCAAGTAAGATACGGATACTTGAAATGGTTTTAAAGGACTGGATATAAATCATTTTTAGATATTTAAATAAAACACCGTGTAATTCGGCAAGGAACTACATTTTATCTAAGTAATTTGGTTAAATCTTCACCTTTCGATTTTCCAATTCAACTATTTCATATCATTAATGAATCGCCTTGTTTTTATATGGGGATATGCTGCCATAACTAGATATTATTTATCCAATAAAACAATTTCTTTATTGGTGGTCGTGACGTCCAGAAGACTAAACTGAAATTGAGGTGCTAAACATAACATTAATTTACGGATATTTGTACATAGAACTCAGTAGGTACCAATGCTTTACATCAATGCCGATTCTTTACAAATTCGTATTAAGTACTTAACTCCACCAGAGCGCCCCGAAAATATTTCCTCATTGACCGTGGTTGAGTTTTAAAACAGAGTCTACTTTTCAAGGATTCTTTCGTGAAGAACACTAAATTATTCATTTGCACAGGTTGTTCAGACTGTTCCTGTCCCCGGCCTTTTTACCATTTTAATCTTGAACTTATTGTAGACTTCTTAATTATTTATTTCGCGTTCCAAGCAAGGCGAATTAACATTTACCTTTTTCTTATTCGTTCTTACAGAAGGGGATCTGCAATGAATTTGATGATTAAAAAACAACGTCTACCTGTTTATTAATCTAATTCAATTTCAAATAGAGAAAATGTCAATGTAACAGTAAACTAGAAATTTACGGCATCTTATATCGTATGTGAAAATGCGGATTTTGGCTTTAAGTAATGGAATGCCGCTCTGACTAATAGCAACAAGGACGGTACAGGCACACCAACTGGCTGTTGAGCATTTTACAAAAGCACAAATACAAATACAGATATCTAGGAAGCAGCAATATTCGTGTCCATACAAATACCATGGAGAGGTAAATTTGTGATTTTGTAAGTTTGCTTGTACGAGAAAATTACCGAAAGTACTAATTCGATGTCAATTTTTTTCCACCAATATTTAAAATGAACCATCAGAATGAACAGAGATTGCATACGAGGGCGGTTCAATAAGTACCCGTATTTGAAGACAGAGGACGTTTCTGAGGGAAATTGGTGTTGTCATCGTGTGCTGCCATCTATCAAACCACGCCAAAACGAATTTCAGACTGATTGATAGGTTAGTTTGGATTTGGCAGCCATTCGACTGAGACGTGTTTCGTTATTTTCGCTAAGATGGAAAAAGAGCAGTATCGTTCGGTAGCTCGCTTTTCGTTTTTGGATGGGAAAAAATGCGAGGAGATGAAAACAAAGTTGGATACTGTTTACGGAGAAGGAAGAACTATCACTGGACAATAGTACAGTGAGTTATTGGACCGCTTCGACAAAAAATTGAAGGAGACACGGGCGCATTTGACGAAAAAGAGGGTGCGTTTTCAACACGATAACGCACCGGCAGGAGTTGTTGCCGCCAAAATGCATGAATTACGTTATGAATTTGCTCTCGCACACCCCGATTTGACTCCCTGTGACTTCATCTTGTTCCCTACCATGAAGAAATGACTAGCGAGAAAGAAATTTAGCTCAAACGAGGAAGTCATCGCCGAGACAGGGGGGATTTCGGAGAGTTCGATAAATCTTATTTTTTGGAGGGCTAAAAAAAATAGCAGGGTCTTTGGGAGAAGTGTATCTTTCTAAAAGGGGACTATGATGAAAAATAAAGAAACAAATTTAAAAAAAAGGTGTCTTCATTTCTAACACGGATACTTATTGAACCGCCCTCGTATTTACGAATGTCGCCCTAACGGTAATAGATATAAATGTTTTCTATTGAAAAGTTGTAGGGCTTAAAAAGGCCTGTAAAAAATCCGGGACGACAAATATCCATATGTTGAGGTTAATTCACAATTTAAAAAAATGTTATTTTTATAGATACAAATTCAATTCCATGCCGTTGAAGTCGCGCACAATAGCAAGTACCTACTGTACATTTTGAGATTCCGTATACCGAGGTTCACTCTTTCGCAACCTGTATATGCCCACGAAAAAACTGTTCTTTTTGCTATGGTTAATGTTCGCTATCAGTTCAGAACAGTTTGCTAGTTCATTTAGAATTACCCAGGGTGCACCACGAGGAGGCGAACTAGCTTTACACCCCACAGAATAATAAAAAAAAACAAAACAAACCTTTTATTTTATAATAGGGGAAAAATATGCTGTGAAATTATTTTATTATAAATAGATAATACGCAATAGTACCTAATAGTGTTAATGGCTTTGAAACGGTAATGACAGAAAATTGATGATTTTTAATGCTTTCCTTTTGAGACACAAAGAAAAAAAAGGTAAAACACCTACCAAACCATTATTAGAAGGTGAGCAATTGAAATGGAACCATTTATTAAAATGATGAGTTCACTTTGTTAAAGTTTGCGATTCTAAAAGAACTTTTTTTGCCATAATTAGACGTGATGGCTGTGAATCTTGTAAATAAACCAAAATGGTTTTTACGTTCTTTTAAATTCTAGCTTCGTTAATGGCGCCATCGAGCCCATTGAATAATTTACTGCTGTTTTCCAGTAGAGAAATCTCACTAAATAATAAAAAGGATCTTGACGCAATATTAACTTTTTGTCATCCCCTTCCTGATCCAACAGCAAAAGGGCGTGACGCTTTTCATGCTGACCACAAAGTTTTCTAACTTGTCCAAGTTTGGAAGAAGGAACTTTCAATATAAAAATAATGATAATACTTAAATAAAAACAAATACTGATACCGATTTAAGAACGTCTATCTTTGTTTACTTGGACACTTCTCTTTTCCTAATAACGTTTATATTTAAAGCACTCAACACTTTTACACCTGCTCTTGTTTCTTTACTGATCTCTGCTTGCTGCGTTCCTTATTTAAATTTTCTGATCTCCTCTAGTGTTACGCCTATTTTAATTTCTAAATTCTTACCAACTATTATTTCCGATATGCATTATTTTTGTCTTTTCTATGTCAATTTTTATACTTATAAATTCTTCGTTTCATTTGTTTACATCGGACTGAATTTCCGCATTCTCTGTAAAGATTGATCGATTGATGTCATCATTCCGCAATTTTTATAATTTCGAGATATTTGTATGCCAACTCTAAATTTTTCGTCAGAGGTCTTGTTTCATCCACCATTATGATAAACAGTAGAGGGCTTGATACACTACCTTGTCTTACGCCTTGTTAGTCAATGATAATGTGTCCCTTCCCTCCTATCATTTCGACATACTCGATATATATGTACATGCCTTTTACAGTTCCTATTAATTTCTGTTTACATTTATTTGTTTTAACAAGTGTCCTAAATTACATCTATCTGCCTATCAAACGCTTTTTCTGTAGGTCTAGGAATAATATGTCACACATGCCTCTAGGTCTTGGCCTTTCATCTTATGCCATCTTCCATATTGAATCCTCTTTTAAAAAGTTTTGTGTGCCTGTCAACTGATTTTCTATTTTCCTATTTTGCTCTTAGTTTTGGACGAATATCTATTATTATCCCAAATGTGTGGTTATCTTCCATTTTTTGCATATCCAGAATTGGCCATTTTTCGTTGTTTTACATTTTTGTTTTACTCAAACAATATATTTATCAACTTTATATCTTCTTATTCAGGTTTCCAATTGTTGAGCTGAACTTGCACTATACAACATCCGGAAGGAACTATAGAAAACATCATATTAAGATTGAGATATTTTTCCTTAATTATCTTAATGAGTTGATGAACGATGTTTCTAAAGAGGAGCCTGTTCTTCAAAGATCAACATTATTAATTATTTTCCTCTTCTTCCGAAGAATTAGTCTTCGACTGCTTAAGTAATTGAAAATTCACTCCAACGTTATTAATATTTCATTCGTCATAAACCAGAGAAGCTGTTTACATTTGCTCTTTAGATTATGTAATACGAAGCAAGATTAGCGTTTTCGGTTCTTCAAAGATTCACCCTAGCATGTAATATCCTTCTGTGCATATTCAACGAGGAAAATTTAGTTTTGATTAAAATTATCAACGGCCTCCAGTTCAATTTGTATACCTAATATATGAAATAGCACTCCTGTGTTGTTATTTTCGATGAAAACGCTGATGATCATTAAAAAGTCAGATACGAAGAAAACATGCAGCTTTCATTTTCTAAGACTACAGTTGTTTTGTGTCATCGTATATGCATACTAGCGATGCAGCGGAAGTGTCATAACGGAAACAGAAATAAATAGTAAATTTTTAAAAAACATAAATTACAGAAGTTCTGTTGAAGAATTTGAGGAAAAATAACATCACATTACTAAAACTACATACATATGTATTATTTCTACACTTTAACGCGGGACAAAGATAATGATCTTAAAGATTCTCTTGTAAGGTGAGTGTTCCCACACTGTTCTACTTGTCTGAGCAAGTTGAGCAATAGTAATTATGAACTTTGCTGCCAATTTAAATCACCTAGGTAAGACGTCATATTCATAGCATTATTCTCAGTTTCTTGATTTTATGTCATGTTAAACTGTAGTTACTATATCTACCTATTCTTTTTGCCATATTAATCAGTTGTATAATTAAAGAAATTAAGGAATAAACTTCGACAAAATTGCATTTACTTAAATAAATTTTTCCCAAAAACGTTGAAATTTTAATACGTCATCAATCTCCTTCGTTTATACGAATTTTTAGTTACTTAATAAATACAAATTTAGTCTAAAAACTTAAAAAAAACAAGTTTCATATTTCCCATATAATTAAATAGTATCTACCTGTACATTTTCTGAAACATCTTCGAGATATCTCTTAGGTATATTATATTAAAGTTGTCAAAATATTATATTTAAACTTACATCAACATCTTTGATATTTAATAATATTCCATCGTTTATGTCAACTATAGAGAAAATCTCAAGCAAAGTGTAATAACGGGTCTCTATTCCATATCATGTCTTTCATACTCCAGTCTAATTTGCACCGTCTGTCTGCTCCGTTTCTGTCAGTTGATGACATGACTGACTGCTTTATGCTAATTCGTATGTAAATGGTTCAACCTAATTTACTGAGATTGCACAGTTAATGTAATATATCTGTATATGTTCATATTTCTCATTTTTAGCATAACCTTCACACTGCTCAGAATTTGAAAATTTGATCGCCTGAAAAGGCCGATGAAAGGCAAGCATTTTAAGACGACGGAGGGGATCCAAGCAGCATGTACCGCGGCTCTTAAGACTATTCCGGAGAATGCCTTCCGTGACGACTTCAATGCTTGGAAATCGCGCTGGCAGCGTTGCATCGACGCAGGAGCTAATTTTGAAAGTTTTTAAAGAATTTTAACGATTGGCTCAATAAATTTTTTAAATCGACTCAGTCCTATTACTTTCCGGACAAACCCTGTATGAGACATCGCAGTTAAACAGCATTCATTCGGTTTAATGACACAGATGCCATTGAATTCGCCTTCCTAAATTGACTCAGCATAGCAGTGGCGGCTGTTTAATGAGGGCAACCGAACCGTTGCACCCCCATGAATTTTTAAAAACAAAACAAATCAAACGGCAGCTAAATGTGAAAGTCATAAATAAACTTAGGTATTATTATTACGCACTCATGGTTTGCGAGTCGTTCGGTTATCCGATGCGAACTCGTTGCGCTGGTTGACATAGGTAGGATGAGCAAAGACAAATCATTAATCAGTTCAGTTCTTAAAATTGTATTGGAAGTGGAGAAAACAGGATTCTATGGAAGTCAATAAGAAATAGGCGAGATAGGTTGGTAGGACACCTTCTCAGGCATGAAGGTTTAGTCAGAGACATATTAGAAACAGAAACAGGAGTTAGGAGGGGTAGAGGTAGATCTAGATTAGATTACTGTTCGCAAATAGTTACCTAAGGATGCAGGTTGTTCTAGTTTTAGGGAAATGCGAAGATTAGCTTAGGATAGGAAAGACTGGAGGTACGTGTCCAACAAGTCTTAGGATTGACGACCTTATCATGATGATGATGATAATGGAAATGGTGAAGATTGCATTTCGATAGTCTTTAATGTCACATTATACTTTACAACAGAGCAAGTGTTGCTCACGACCTGCAGGGACGAACATGGTGACGAATTGTGTACCGCACCAACATGAATTTCGTCTTTGCTTATGTGGACAATGCGATCAATGTAGGATGAAAGTATTGCAGTGAAACACTTTAAATGGTTGATGCTTCAGTTATGTTTATCAGATAATAAGTAATCGTGTCTATTTTAACGTTCAAATTGTTCACCACTCTTAGCCGCCACTGCTACGTGGAAACTACATTTTATGCCGATACTTACTGAGCAGTACACGAAATACGACTCATCCTTAATAAGAATTTATTCCAATTGGAGAACTGGTGAATTACCATCGTAAACCATACAATGTTCTCAACTTGCTGGCTGCTTTACCACCTATGCCTACGTTATTATTTATCTCGTTATATTTGAATACGTTTCCATGTTCTCTGCTTGTATTTGGACAGTGCACTGGTCAGGATCCATCAACACAGAATTACTCGCTTGCGTAACTGCTACCATTACCTATTTCGCTTTTGGGTGTACCTCGGAGGCATTTTAATGTTATGGACTATAACCTTGACCTGCTCAAATTGCCTATTAGAGCTAAAGCGAACTTGTCGTTTCAAATTGAGTGCACTAGTAGGTAAGTAATATTCAAAGGAATTATCTTCAGTCCAATCAAGAAATTGAACAAGCATTTGCCTGAAGAACACGTCTATTCATTTTGATTTTGTAACTCACTCACATCCGTCCGCTTCACATCGGTAAAATTATCATCTGACTGCGTTACAATAATACGTACGCAAATGATTCAGTTTTGTAACATAGATGCTGCTTCTCACTGTCATTCCATACACTTGAAGCAATAATGTGCTCCAGCTAACCGTAAACGTTTCGATGACACCAAAGCACTTCCCTTACTAACAGGTGTGTTCACTCCCTACAGTCTCAGTTCGATTTCCTCTCTGCAACGATGCGGAATATTGCAGGAATGTGGAAAAGAGAAACTGAAGCAATAAAGCGCAGGGTGATATCCTAAACGAGAAATTTTCTTTTGATGTTACAACCCCACACGATCTGTCGAATGCCTTTTGACTAACCGTATATATATACACATATATTGACGACTGTTCACATATAAATTTTATTTAATATGGTCGCTATTGTAATTCATTATTAGGTACTTTGTAAACAAATAAACCGATATTAAATTCCTAAAATGCTCATCTCTGTTTCGTGTTGTTTTTATTTACGAACCAAATGAACCCTTTTGTATAAACATGCATCGCAATATTGAAATGACTAATTAAACTGGATAATCAAACATGCGTGAGTATTTGAAAATATTTAATATTAACTTTCGTATCCGAATTTGTTCGTGGGTGGAATTTAAATTAAAAATTCATCCAGTTACGAGTTTTATACCCATAATAACCATCACGCTACACTTCTGGAAATCCTCACGGTATTGAGATGAAAAAAAATTAAATTTGCACATGAAAATAATCCTTAAAAAATATGTTTTCAGGTCCAATTCATAGGCATGAAGTACAACATTAATCACATACATCCCTTTGCGTCAGCACACATTCACGGTTCGATTTGTCCTGAAAACATACCTTTTGTTGGAAAAAAAAACGTAAAAGACCACCAGCGAGCCGTACACTTTTAAAATAAAATATTTATTTGAATAAATACCAATATCCCTATCCTACATGACATTAGTCTCTTTATCGACTTTAAATAATGATATAGGTAAGGCAAAATGCTCATCGAACATAAGAAATTTCTCATTTTCATTGTCGACATTTTTACTTTTGCGTCGCAAGACTTAAGATGCATAATTTGGTGAGCATATGGAATACGTTTCTTCAAACATATCTATCTGAAAATAACAGATGCTTCATTGAAATTTATTCTAATCTAACCGAAGTTTCAATATCTTTTGAACAAAACGTAATCCCTTTCGAAGGCTTCAAATTACATTTATTAGACTTTATTATTAAAATGATGACTGAAGGTTTTTGATCAAATATCCCTACACCATAGAGTGTATGTCAAATGATGAAGTCCACCTTTAATTATTGTATTTACGTGGATTGTCCCATAATTTTTGAAGTACGTCTGTTTTATAAAGAGAAGAAATGCTTTCATCACTTCATTAAATAGTTCATCCCTGATAACTTACATTCTTGTCTAAGCCTGTCATATTATCATCATAAGGTCATCGTTCACCTTTGGTCTGTTGGTTTTTACACTATGATAACCCACCTGCACATTGCGCTGCTGCTACTTAGAAAGTTTTAAACGAATCGAATATAAAATTATTAAATCATCCTCCCTATAGTTCGCACTTAGCGCCGTGTGACTTTGGGCTATTTCTTTACGTCAATCTTGGAATGAAATGTCAACACGAAGAACTGTGTAATCTTATACCAAAACAAATGTGGGAGAAGTTGTCTAGCGAAAGGTTTAGCCGTATGAAAAAGTGTATTGACTGTGACGGAAATAATTTTGAGAAACTTTAATATATAAGCTTATACGATTTAAGACAATAATAATCGGACAACCACATATTATAATATCCCTATCTTGAGTTCTCAACTCGCCATTAGTGTATAATAAGTAAAGAGAAGCAGTCAATTGCGCATGCCATACTCAGGGTAAGATATCATTATCATAAAGTCNGAGGTTAATTCACAATTTAAAAAAATGTTATTTTTATAGATACAAATTCAATTCCATGCCGTTGAAGTCGCGCACAATAGCAAGTACCTACTGTACATTTTGAGATTCCGTATACCGAGGTTCACTCTTTCGCAACCTGTATATGCCCACGAAAAAACTGTTCTTTTTGCTATGGTTAATGTTCGCTATCAGTTCAGAACAGTTTGCTAGTTCATTTAGAATTACCCAGGGTGCACCACGAGGAGGCGAACTAGCTTTACACCCCACAGAATAATAAAAAAAAAACAAAACAAAACCGAACTTTTATTTTATAATAGGGGAANGTCAGTCCTAAGACTGGTTGGACACGTACCTCCACTCTTTCCTATCCTGAGCTAAACTTCGCATTTCCCTAAAACTAGAACATCCTTAACTATTTGCGAGTAATCTAATCCAGGTCTACCTCTACCCCTCCTAACTCCTGTTTCTGCCTCTAATATGAACTAGACCCTCATGCCTGAGAAGGTGTCCTACCAACCTATCTCGTCTATTTCTTATTGACTTCCATAGAGTCCTCTGTTCTTCTATTCTTTCTGAAACCTCTTCATTTCTAACGTTCTCTATCTACGGTACCTTCATCATTCACCTGTAACATCACATTTCGTACGCTTCTAACCTTTCCACCACGTCCACTGTCCCTGTTTCGCACCCGTGCAGCACCGAAAATCGAAATGCGAATCCATCCAGAAAAAGCATCTACTTATTATAACTTCCAACATAATTCATTCTCCTAGTTACAGTGGTATATAGAACTTGAACTGCTGCTACAATACTGACAACTACTAACTGATATTGAAAACGCTCAGGTGTGTTACTATTTTGTTGGTTTAAACTGACCAGGGCTCGAGAAAAAAAATGTAAAGACGTCCCTGCCTATTAAGTATTGGTACATCCAAATAAAAACAATCAAACCGATTATGTATGGTTATCAAACCTCTTGCATCTGCAGACGTTATTCATTAACTGCATTGAGAAAAGGTCTTGGACTGGAAGTTGGTGTAATATTAGTAGCTTCAGTATTCACTGTCTTCATTTAAAGTTACTTGGATCGGCGCGGTGTTAAGACGAGGGATTACCGAGAAGTATTATTACGCACTATATATAGATAGAGATTCTGAAGGAGACGTCTCTATCTCATTCGGTTCAGACTCATGGATTAAGGAACACGGATTTTCTCGAAACGAATGGCGCCAATGAAATCAGTTTCTGACTTTGCTCTAGTATGGAATAAGAAGGAGTATCTTAAATTCATAGACAGCTCAGTGGCGTCCCAGAAAATTTCTACGTTATTTTAAACAGAAATGCAGTCATTAACTAGAACGAAACGTACAATTGGTTTACGCACTGTCACATATTTGGTTAAATAAAAAAAAGATACCGGTCGGATGAACGAAGCTGACGAGTGGTCGCGTAGGTACTTGCCAATTTTTGGCCTATTTAGGTAAATCACTCACAACCGAGAGACAAGCAAGGTAGCAAGACGTTTGATTAAAACGGTATAGTTCATTTAGACGTTGAGCATTTTTGCTCAAAACAGACGGAAGACGTATTTATGGTGATTACACGAAGACGTATGTATTTTGANAATTCTGAATACGTCAAAAACAATCAAATGTAATCAAATGAGTTTTGTAGTATAGAAGTTGCTACTTATTTCCTTGGCGAACTTATTTTAATTTGTTTAAGAAATCGGTTATTACTGGCATTTATATTAAATTGCTTTCCGAGTTCTCCTGCTCTAGAATGTTTTTATTAATGTCTGCACTCGGTATTTCAGCCACGATACAAATACAAGATGTGGCAGATGCAGGAAAAATTATATTCCGTAAAGATTCAAATGAGGGTTCGAAAAATATTTATGCACTACGTGAAAATTCCATCTAGGAACGAGAAAGCTTCCGATTTCACACAACAGCGGATTCTCGAAACCGGCATGTGAAGGAAAAACCCCGTTTTTCCATTAGGGTTGAATCTTGTTCTCTTATGGGCTATGCATTAGGTTAACGTTTTGCTTTGAAAGGCATGAGCACGACCAAAATATTTACTAACGTTCATTAACATAAAGCGAACACAGCAGACAGGAACAAAGCATTTAGTCAAATACGAGGGTGGATTGATAAGTTTCCGGCCTAACCAAGAGATGACGCCACTAGGCCTACCTTGAGGTGACATTCTATAGTACCATCCTTGGATAGCTTGTAGCTATAGTTTCAGCCCGATCTCCTTGCTAGTGTAGGTTTGAC
>NW_020438948.1:664093-667407 GCF_000699045.2 Agrilus planipennis
CTGGCAAAATCGTAGGTAGGGAGAAAAAAGCTCATTATACTCTCGACTCTTGTTCATTAAACATACTTTTTCATACAGTACCTGCCAAAAGTTTTGTTCAATCATGAATAGTAGTGCGAGTCGAAAACAAGCGTAAAGCCTTTAATATATCTTCAAATATAAATAAACATCTCGTTGATATTTTCAATAGTAAATGGTATCAATAACAGTACATTTGAGCAATGCTGTTGTAGTGGATAAAATGGTCAATTTTTCCGTGCAGTACTGTACGCTATTATACGCTCCTCACCGGTTAAGAGTTTGGCCGAGAGTTGTCTCCTTTCTTTTCTGGCCTAGTGTTGTTCTTTTCCACTTTGTGCCGGTCAAACTGAAGGTCACATCGCTACAGAAAGTAAACGAAGTATAGTATCGATGTGCTTCTAATAGAAAATGAAAACTCGTTAGTTACTAGAGCAACTTTTATTAAGGTATATTTGGACACTGGTTATGTCGACTATCAGAGGAACTACTCAGTTCTTAGAATTGAAAACGAATATCGCAGCAACGTTTAGGCTGTTAGTACCATTAAGTGTGAAAGGTACTATCAGGAATCACAATCGTCGATAAGTAGACAAACCGGTGGGTTATTAAAATTGCCGAAAGCTAATGGTACTACTACTGGGAACCAGAATAATCACTGAGTACTAGAAGAACTAGTGAGTTTCTAGAATCATCGAATGTTAATGATATTGGGAACCAGAATTGAGAGTAGTCGACTACTAAAGAAACTATTGAATTTCCATAATGATAGAAAACTATTGGTTCTGTTATGTACCATAATAATTGAGTACCAGTGTAAATATTGTGTTTCAAGAATTATCGAAAGTCAGTGGTACTATAGGAAGCCAGAATTCTTGATTTCTGAATAAACTATTGATTTTGTACCATCATGGAAAGCTATTGTGAATCAGAGTAATTTAGCACGAGAGCAACTATTGAGTTTCTAGAATCGTCGAAAGCTCGTACTAGTATAAGGAGTCAGAATCTTCTTACAGAAACTACTGAGTTCCTATTAGAATCGTCGAATATTAGTAATACTATCGTGAACCAGAATCATTGGGTATGAGAGCATCTAGTGGGTCGAAAGCTCGTACTACTGTAAGAAAACAGATTTATTAACTACTCGGGAGACTGTTGTTTTCAGAGCGATAGAAAAAAAAACAGAATCGCCTGCTACTAAAGAAACTATTTAATTGCTATAATGTTAGAAAACTGTCGGTACTACTATGGTCCATAATAATTGACTACCATAGTAATTATTGTGTTTCTAAAATCATCGAAAGCTCGTACTAGTATAAGCGACTGGAATCCTAAACTGTTACAAAAACTATTGAGTTCTTAGAATCGTCTAATATTAGTAGTACTATTGTGAACCAGAATCATTGGGCATGAGAGCAACTACTGTGTTAAAGACTATGTAGTTTATACCTCCTAGAGAAGGTGCAACCCGCTTAACCCAAAAGAATTGAATGATAGATAAACGTAATGTATTATTTTTGTAACGTTTGAACTTATGGAGATATTTACTATCTACTATTGCTTTTAAACTCAATGCCCTTTGAGTAAAGTAACCGGTAAATTATTAGAAACTCTGGCAATCCTTCCCTCTTCTGTGAGTAATTGTTTTTCTTTTATTGCCAGTTAAGTATTTTATTTTCTATTTGACATATGTGAAAACTGCACTTTCTGAATAAAACCAAAGTCGTATTCCGCAATCCAGCATTCGCATGTTTAAATTAAAAAGTAAGCGAGTAATTAGTGGTCCTGTAATTAATGAAAGCTATGGTAGATATCTGTACATACAAAGTATACCAAGTAGTAGCTTTAGTTGGTAACCCTTTTCGTCATTAATATTTGTTAATGGGCTCTTAACGTCGAAAACCTCATAGAATTCAGTGAAAAGTTAATACGTTATAAAACATAAAATAAAAACGGTAAGTGGGAGAAGCGTATCTAGGATTTCATAGCAGGGACTGCTAATCTTTTTACTACTTAATCTTTTACTATCTTGGGATTTTTTTAAGTATGAGCAGATAGGCGGACAGTCCGTCCGGTCTGTACTGCAGTGCAAAGCCGGAGAGTAAGGCGGAATGCTCTTTTTGACTTCCCTTTATGAACCCTGGGAACGGGTGGGTGGTGGTTAGCACGAAATTAGGGAGACTTGTTTTTTGTTATTAAGGGCAAGACTCTAAAATAGTTTTCTCTTAAGTACTAACAACGTTATCAGCTAATATCTATTATACTGAATTTCATAAATATTTATTAACTGATTTACTAGGTAATTGGTGGTGCTCGCAAAATATCAATTTAACTTTGAGCATTGGTTTTATTGAGTTATTTTATATAACTACAGAGAGTTAAATTAGTACATTCGACGCTTTTAGTACGACGGTCTAAGTTATAACTTCAATTACGATTAGAGAAATTAAATTACAGCTACAAGCTACACCAGAGCCTAGCCGGGGATAAAGTAACTATAAATTTTACTTGATAAAAGAGGCATTATTTTAACAAAAGATTCACTTTATTTGCGTCAAAAAGAATAAACAGTTACATTTATTATCTAGTTGCGGATAGACGCTGGTAGATTTTCGCTGCACAAAGTTGGATGAGTTCTAAACAAAGCTTCCAAATAAAACGATGTCGGACAATGTAAGAGAATAATTTGTAACATGTCAATGGAATACGGATACAAAGGCACCAGTTTTGTCTGCTTGTAGTTTATTCGACTATTTGTTGCCTTGCAGTTTATAACTGTTTGTTGTTGTGCATTCTCCTCGTTTGGGAAAACGGGACTGTAAAATTGCTTCATCAATTCCAGACCGCGTTTAAATGCCGAAATGTAAATATTTGATACATGAGATCAAAGGGAAGAAAGTCGTCAGAACGCCTTTGTTAACTAAATAGGTTCACCGCATCCAATAACAAAGAATTACCAACTTTCCCACTATTTAAAATTACACGGGAACCGGAAGTATGCTTATCTCGTCCGCACTTCCTACACTCTTACATTAGTTACTCGTAATTCTGAGGTTTAAATTTAATTAATTTATATAATGCAAAGTGAAAATTATAGGGTTGTTCGGAAAGTCATTTCGTTTTTTTTCGTGGAAATGAAAGACAGTTTTCGTATAATAAACAAATACTTTATTAAATTATATATTGACCGTTCTGGTCCAACACCTTTTGCCATCTTTCTGGTAGTAGCATAATTCCACGCTCATAAAATTTTTGGTCTTTGCTGGCAAAAAACTGATCGAGGAGGTTTTTGACCT
>NW_020438948.1:674467-682357 GCF_000699045.2 Agrilus planipennis
ATTTTGATAGAATGTTCTAGAAGGAAAAGTAGTGAGAGAGAGGGTGAAGACACTAGTTTCTAGGAATACACAGAATTAGATAGTACAGAATTCAAGAGAAAGCAATTAAGGGTAAAACCAGATATTAGTATGGGAGTGCATGCAGGTATGGTTGAAGTTGGATTTCCAGGTAAAAGTGATTGAAAGAACAATAGAGTTTAGATTGAAAGGAAACCAAAGTATTTACAAGATAAGAAGTTGAAAAGAATTGAGATAATATTTGAAGTGAAATAATATTCGAAATGAAATATTATTTGAAATGAAATATTATTTGAAATGGAAAAATTAGAAAAAATATTTACACACAAAAACAAAACAATAACAGTTATTTCGCCACAATACTATCTAGTATTGGGGAATATTGACTACTTGCTTTCTTCTCCAAATCACATTCGCAAAAGCAAATTCCGTAATGGATAGGAATATAAAGATTGTGCATCCAATGAACCAAATTTCACCAAGAGTTACATAAGGCACTTTTGGGAAATTAGAATATTGGCCCAATGTTAACGTGATGAATGCTAACATGGTGGACGTCCCTGTACAAGAGATGCTGATTAAATAAAGTTTTTTGTAATGAAAAATGGTAATAACCTAAAGCCACCCTCGCTGGAGATGCGTCAGCTTGTAACCAGAAGCTTACCCATGATGTTATGACTAAAAGAATTGAAGGAATAAAGAAATCCATAATGTAGTAGCCAATCTGTCGGGAAACGTTGAATTCCAAACGAAGCGTGCTGTAGTGCACGTCTGAAAAAGCGTTTTTTAAATAGATGATAATAATAATTAATGACAATTTAAAGAAAGAAAACAATTTTTTTTCTCAAAATAAAATTGGAGAAGCTCTAACAATTGTTTTGTTATTTCAATTGTTTTTGAAGGGTATACATTAATGATGTAGCAGTACTAGCATCTAGCAAGGAGGAGTTACAGATAGCTTCAAATAAAATGGATGCAGTACTGACAAAACAGTATTAAAACGTAAAAAGTAAAACAAAAATACTAGTATGCAAGGGCAAACAAAGTAGGGAAAGAGCGAATATAAAGGTAGAAGACGCAAAATTAGAAGTGACTGATTTTAGGTAGGTATTTAGGAAGTCAGATAAGTTAGGACGGAAGGAGTGATAGGGATATAAAGCAGAGGATAGCGCAGGGTCGAGTCGTCTTCAATAAAAAGAAGTCACTTTTATGTTCGCAAACGATTTATCTGGAAATTCAAAAAGATTGTTAAAGGTGTATGTTTAGAACGTGGTGTAGTACGGGTGTGAAAAATGGCGCGGCGGAAAAGAAAAGGTTAGAAGCGATCAAAATGTGGTGTTACAGGCGAATGATAAGGATACCGTGGATCGACAAGGTTAGAAATGAAGAGATATTAGAAAGAATAGGAGAACAGATATAGAATAGAATATAGAACAATAGGAGAATGGAAGCCAAAAAGAAATAGGCGAGATGGGGTGGTAGGTATGAAGGTTTAGTCACAGAAATATTAGAGGCAGAAATGGGAGTTAGGAGAGGGAGATATAGACCTAGATTAGATTACTGTTCACAAATAGTTAAGGATGTGGGTTGTTCTTGTTTTATGAAAATGCGAAGATTAGCTCACGATAGGAAAAAGTGGAGGTGCGTATCCAACCGTCTTAGGACTGATGATACATTATTTCTGGTTGAGAATGATTTACAACAAATAAGAAAACATCCGCTTTAGCATAAATAATTGCAAATTCATACTGTCATTACTTAAGTCGGTCGATCTAAGTTTTGCCGCTTCTTCAGCTTTGTAATCATTCAAATCAAATTCGGTAATGAATAAGTTTGGACTTAATATTACGGGATTATCTTTTCGCCATCTAAGTATTGCCTTAGAGACATCGTAAGACCCTAAAAGAAAAAAATTAACCCATTAGTTCTGTGCTTGACTGATTATTGACTTCTGATATTAGCTCACTTACACAATTGAAAATCAACACTACAAGTTTGCTCGTCAAATGGAAATTTCATAAGGTCCATCCAGCAATGAGTAGCTAATGATATACGTTGGTTCAACTCAACCTTACCAGAAGGATCAATTGTGACATACATATCTGATTTATCCAAACCCATTACGTTGCTCATCTTTTCATTCAACACATAAATGTGAGGTGTCCACAGTCTTCTAATCAGTATTTCTTCGCCCATGAGTGCACTTTTATTTGGTGACAAAAAATGGTAAGCTAGACGAGGATCAGTATAGCCAAAAGCCACTTGAAGTCGAGTTTTCAACAATTGCTTAAAAATTAGAAGCAAATAACGTCACCAGATACATCTTTAGTTTTCACGTGTCTGATTTAAGTCCAGAGCATCATAATTAAGTGTTTTGGACCACTGAATACGAATCTGGAACTTGCTCATTTGGAAAATGATTTGTTAAACAATTACAATTTATTTGTTTAAGTAACCAGTGTATTCTTTGTATAAATAGAATTAATCTACACCAGTTTCATTCTAGTATTAGTAAGAACATTACTATAAAACCAAAGAGTAGACCGGAAAGATCTCTTCAGTCTACGGACGGATTAATTCTAGATTTAGATTGAGTGGCCCAATTGACGAAAATCGGTCATGGAAACCCTGGATTTTAATCATGCATTTACGTTTTAATACTTACTGATTCCGTATCTACATCCATGTAACTAACTTGAACTCGAACTTGCACATCCAAGGGGTTTACTGAAGAAGGAATAACGTCGCTATCATATCGACATGGGTCCAACAACATATCCAAGATGGTATTCTGGCTGTAGTCATCAAAGTTTCCGCATAAAATTGGACAATTATCTGTCGAGTTTGTCTCGCAATTACTCGAAATAAACTCAGTTGCTGAATACAACTCTGTAGTGTGTGATGCTGTTGTCTCCGTCGAGTATATGCTCCCATTTCGTATATTTACACTTACGTAGTCAAACGTATTCAAAGACGGGACGCTATAAAGATTTTCGCGAATTTTATGGAGAACAAGTATGTATGAGTTGTCAGTAAAGCTTATCGCCTGTCGTAATCAGTGAGTAAATCTGTTATTAATATTCATTGGACTAATTATCTCCATAAAAGGTTTTAGTCACTAAAACATGTACTCCAATTTTATATGAAAGCTAATGAAGTCAATGAATTTAATGCAAACTTGAAAATTGTGCAGTTACTTGAATTAATACAATACACGTAAAGATTTAAGTTTTTTCATGTGAAAAATTTTAAGAAACCTTTTAATAGTGATTACTATTTAACATTAACTTGAAGATTTGTTTAACTTTTATTCACTACAAATTAACGATGAGGCTTAAATTATAATTAAAAGGAATTTTAGAGATGTAGGGTACAGTAGTAATAATAGAAGAAACGGGGCAGGGGTCATTTTGATAGAAAATAAGGAAAAGGCAGATAGGTGGAAAGAATATTTAAAGAACCTATACGCAGGCCCTGAGTTAGGAGATATATTAGAGAAGGAAGATAGTGTGGAGATAGATGAGCTTGGTTATCCCATAATCAGAGAAGAGTTCGATGTAGCATTAAAAAACTTAAAGAATAATAAGGCGTCAGGGGTAGATGGGATACAGGGGGAAATTCTTAAACATGCAGGACAAGAGGTTAGAGATCGTAAGTTTAAGCTAGTTAGTCACGGATAGGTGCGAGACAATTACAACAATTGTTTTCATGTGTCAAAAATCTTAACTAGAATTGTACAGAGGAGGATGGAAAAAAGGGCGGAAGAACTATTAGGGGAAGATCAGTTTGCATTTAGAAGAAATAGAGGAACGCGGGAGGCCATTCTAGCTTAACGAGTAACAATAGAGAAAACGATAGAAAAAAGAAAAAGAACATACATGCGTGCAAAGGAGTTAGAGTAGATTTAGAAAAAGCTTTTGACAATGTTAAATGGGACAAGATGTTAAATATATTTAAAAATGTAGGGATGAGTTACAAAGATAGATACTTAGTTTGTATAAAGTTATAGAGATGGGGCTGCAACGTAGAGTAGAAATTTCATTGTATTCTGTTTATATCTGATAAAATACTGTAAATACGTTAAACCTAATGTCTTGCCTTTCTTCCTCTAAGAACATGTTGTAATTTTCTCTTTAATAATTTCTGAAAGAACTGGAGAGGGTCGTAAGTTTAGGCTCAAACTATTGTACAAACACGAGACATGTCCAAAATTACTTAACACACAAAGGATATTACCAAACAGGATATACAACTACGTAAGTAAGTGTTCATTAGTTTATAATCGTTAATTACAAACTGCCTACATCAAACCATCTGCGTCACAAATATTGATTTCCTGTCATATAAATAAGAAAGGTATAGCAAGCGCCCTGTAATCAGTACAATTGCTTTATATTGCTGTATAGTGTATGCATATGTACGTGTTAATATAGTTGGCGGTTGGTGCTGGATAGTTAAATAATTGATGATAATAACTGACTGAAGTTTGTAAATATTTGAACACATCAAAAAGATATTGAGCATGTAATAAAATAACATTATAATGAAAAAAGTTATAATGTTAATTTACGTAAATGTAGAATATGTACCTACACAAATCTAAAATTGGGCTAATGATTACTTGCTGTTGTTACTATATGATAAATATTTTTTGAAGAATTTGCACATTTCGAATTTCCGCTGGCTATTTTCGGAAAAAACTGAGATCGTAAAATTAAATGATATTCATCTTAGTTCATATCAATCGTCAAATAAGTAATGAAAAATAATAGGCCAAGGAACTAAAAATATATTATATATTTATTGCAAAAATTCCTGCCTACTTCATTTCTAAACATTAACTCAATTACTTAACGAACAAGATCAAAGAGCTTAAAGTTTTCTGACAAAGAACTTCCAACGCATTTTTTTCGTCTAGATTACTTCATTACGTACTTTATTAGTTCCCAAAGTTTGTTCAAAAAAGAAATTTAATCAATTTTAGATACAATATCTACACCGCTATTTGATTCTGTAAAACAAATGAAAACAATTTGCTTGACAATTTTTATCAATTGGTATAAAAGGTTGTTAAAGGTGTATGGTTGGAGCACGGCGTTGTACGGGTGCGAAATATGGACAGTGGTCGCGGCGGAAAAGGTTAGAAGCGTTCGAAATGTGGTGTTACAGGCGAATGATGAGGATACCGTGAATAGAGAAGGTTGGAAACAAAAAGGTACTAGAAAGAATAAGAGAGAAGAGGGCTCTATGGAAGTCAATAACCAATAGGCGAGATAGGTTAGTATTGGGACACCTTCTCAGGCATGAAGGTCTAGTCAGAGACATATTAGAGGCAGAAACTGAAGTTAGAAAAGGTAGAGGTAGACTTAGATTAGATTAGTTTTCGCCAATAGTTAAGAGTGTGGGTTGTTCTAGTTTTAGGGAAATGCGAAGATTAGCTCAGAATAAGAAAGAGTGGAGGTGCATGTCCGACCAGTCTTAGGACTGACGACCTTATGATGATGATGGTATAAAATTTTAAAAGACAGTTGTAACTAGTATGTATAGTACCAGTTTATACTGCAGTACATATGATACAAATAAATTTTTTCTCTTAACCTTTGGCTTTGGATACTTATTGCATAAAAAAAATAATAGAAACCATAATTGATATTGTTTTTATCTTGAAATTAATTTTTTTTTCGAAATCATACAAATATTCCTAAAATATGAATGAGAATAAGATTTTTAAAGAAAATTTGACTTTTTCTGAATTAATTTCGATCCCGATGTAGATGAAAATGTTTAGAGAACTGTCGACACCGTTGTAGAATTTAACTTCCATATAACCCAAGGCGTCTTCAGATCTAATGTAGTAAAAAGTAATCGCAAAAGTCCTTAATTTTGGTATTTCTGTCTTCATTTAATGAAAACGATGCATTGCGTCTTGGATTATGTGAAGTTGAATGTTTATGGTTTTAATTTTACGATACGACGTACCGGGTTAATATTCAGGATAGGCCAGCCTGCGTCCCTGCTATTATTTCCCATGCTATATATACATATCTAACACTATGGACATCATCGTCCCAGTTTTCATGAGACTTATATGGATATGATAACCAAATCGCAGGTAAAAGTAATTAAATATCACAACCAACCAGCAAACGTTTCGTTTTTAATACATCCTCATTCAAGATTACAGAACACATAGACTTTTCGTTCTGATGATGCCTGATACATTAAAGGCGAAACATTTAAAATATTAATGTGAAAATTAATTTTCAATTTTCCATCCACTACAAACTACCTCAGATTAATGAAGAAAATTTTTGTCGTTGTTGTCACACCTCCGCCGGGAATCGAACCCGAGACCTTTGACTTTACGCACAATGCTCTGATCACCAAGCGGCGGGCGTGTGACAACAGCAACAAAAATTTTCCTCATTAACCTGAGAGTTTGTAGTGGATGGAAAATTGAAAATTAATTTCCACATTAATATTTCATATTAACCACTATTGATAATTAAAAATCTCATTGCGAAACATTTCTGTGATATTAAATTGCTTTTCTGTCCTCGAATGGGTTAAATTTGTGTAAGGACTTGGGAAAGGTAAGTTTTACAATATGGTGTAAAAAATTGTAAATAAACTTGTTAATTTCTTACGGATCATGACTTGGTTCAGCATTAACAGCTCCTATCTCAGTGCAGTTGTCACTAATTATTGCAATTAAGAATATAAATGTGATCACTAATGGACACATTGTATCTTGCAATGACCAAAACTGTCTGATAAAACTAATTGTCAAGACATCTGAAGTGAATTTTAATCAAACATGATCACTCACCACTTCCAGCAACAACACTAGCGTCATAAGAAAGTCAAACAGTTTTCTGCATCATTTTACAAGTTTATATTAGACATACGATGTTAAATTAATTGTGTCTATCGTTATCAGCAAGGAAAAGTTTATCAGAGAGAAATTCACTTGTTTAGTTTGCACCGTTCTAAGGAAATGCTAAGCTCGTCTGTTTATTTTTATTCTGAAATAAAACTTCTAGGAAAGTTCAGTGTTGTTTCCAAACAAATCAAAGAAACTAAGTAAACCTTCAGAAGAAGTCAGTTTCAAAAGGAAAACATTGACATCCAACTACGTTTTCAAAGAGGAATAAGAAAAGTAAAACAAACCAAGTAAAACAATGTAAAGACAAGAATTGAAGTCAATAAAAGCAGTTGATATTTGATATCTACAGCAAAAAAAATATTTTAATTTTTCATTTCAGAAATTGAATCTAAGATTATAAGGGCTACCGTAATACGAGACAATACGATATTTTTGAAAATATCGTCTTCCTGTCGAAAAGTAATAAAGATTGGAATTTTTTATGCGCGATCACGATATTGATATGATTTTAGTTTCGCTTCAAGATATATATCTTGTCTTTGAATAAATACCTACCTTAAATATAAATATTTTAAATGTAAATAATATTAAATTATAGAGAAAGTATTCTAATAGAATTAAAATGGTGGATACTCCATATGACGTAAAATGAAAATAAAAAATTTAAAAACATGCATCCAATATTTTTGAAGAAGTTATCAAATGCAATTAAAATCGATCCCTCGTCCCGACCCTTGTGGATTACGCCGGAGTTACATCATCTCTTACAGGATTGCTTTTTCCTTGAATTGTCAGATCAATGATTTAAAGAGAAGAATAATGAATATCTCATACGGTAATGGAAGTCAGATAAGTTAGGACGGAAGGAGTAGTAGGGATATAAAGCAGAGGATAGCGTAGGGTCGAGGCACCTTCAATAAAAAGAAGTCACTTTATTACTCGCGGACGATTAATTTAGAAATTGAAAGATTGTTAAAGGTGCATGT
>NW_020438948.1:682564-698281 GCF_000699045.2 Agrilus planipennis
GCAAATGCTGAGGCAGTAATATTCCACAGATAATCTTTCATTCTCTTCTGTCTTCATTTCGTCCGTCTCATCTTTCTCACCCGAACCACCACCCACCCATTTTCACGATTCCTGAAAGCAGGCTGAAGAGGGCCTTCCGCCCTACCTTCCGGCATAGTCCGGAGGAACTGCCCGCCCTCTAACATTACTGGGTAGTAGGAATGAAACAGCCAAAAAATTTTAAAACAAAACTTTGCGTTCCTCGTGTCCTGTGCTATAGTAGTAGATGGAAAAATGCCCCAATGGGTAGATACGCATGAAAATTAATACTGACAAATATAACAACTGATTAAGATTGATCATGTTTACTGGGTGCATAGTATAGCTCATCCAAGCTGCAATTTGCAAAAATTCATTGCAGCACGAAATCTCAGCTTCGCGAAGATGTGATCGTAACTTCTTAATTTATATGTTGCTTCACTTCCTAAAGCGCTGAAGCGCGCAGTTGACTCCAAATAAATATTAAATAGATATCTAAAGTATAAAGTATCTTTATTCGTTATCGAAAGAAAAAATTAGGGACATATTTGTCAACTAAATACAAAAAACATCTGCATCTCGTATCCGAACTCACGTCTGTACTATTGCTACTGTTCAACTTTTTTTTCGGGTCTTCTCAATCCGTAAAGTAAATAGATCCCTTTTCTAACAGTAAGTAAATTTAAGGTTTATTTATTATCACGAAATAATTGATCAGATTTAAGTAACTACCTAGCCAAAAAATTTTAAGTCGATGTCTGCAATATCCCTCCCTCTACCTTCCCATTCTTTCTCGACGGAAAAACATTCATAGCTGCGCTTAATGTGATAGGGCAATTCTTCCATCCGGCCAAAATTAATTAATACAAACCGTTCACGTTACTGGATATAATTGGAAAGGTAATAAAGAGTATTCGGTCGGTTCTGGTTGCAGTTTAGAGGTAACCAGAACATCAACAAAAGTAATGGCCAATTTGTCGATTGGTCGAAACAATGGCCGGGAACAAATGAAAACTACTGTTCTAGATAAATATGACTCTTACGACTAGACATTTAATTGCAAAATATTGATTGCCATCCCCACAATAAAAATAAAGTTTAGACAGACTAATAACCGTAAATTTGCTATCATTGGCTTCAATAAAGGTTTGTATCATCTCAAGCACCTGTACTAGAACAGAAAGTCGATTACTAACTAATTATCTGCAAACTCATGTAGACGATCGACAGGATCGGTTGCAAAGAACGAGTCATATGGTATATCTATGATATAGAAATGAAAATATGATAATATGGTCAATCACATCATCATACATTGAATGTAACACTAACACAACACAACTAGTATTCTCTTGTCTTTTTAAGTTCATTGTCGCACGGTATTTAGCCCAAAGACTAATTGGACACTCCACTAGAAAAATAACCTACATCTCTACTACTTGATCTGTGTCTACCTTTTCCCCTGGTAACTACTGTTTCTGCCTTTAATAGGTCTGTGAAGATGTCTTACCAATCCACCTCGCCTATTCTTAATTGATTTCTCCTACTCCTTCTAATACCCCGTTTTTAGGATTATCTATCCACAGTAGTTTTAACTATATGCTTAATACTCTTATGCATATTACTACTACATAGATCCCCTATGTTGAAGCGATACCTAGNTTTGTCTAGTTCTCGCTCGATGATCGGTGGAGAAATGAGCTCCGCAGACAAATATGATTGAATTTGGAATTATGCTACGGCGCATCTTAATAAAGGGAAGGGGCATATCTCTAACTTCTTGAAAGGAACAGTAAACTGCCGCTGTATATAATTACAATTCTCAGTCATGTATATAACATTTGACGGCTAAATCCTGGTGATCATTGCCGGAGCAGTTGAGGCTTTCGGTAAGATCATTACACTCATGTTTATGTGTAACACTGGTTGATGCGAGTGGCTCATTCAATTTCTTTTTCATGTACCCTCTTCTTAGTTAATTTTTCTGATTGTAAGTACTGATTAGAGATTGTGAATAATTTTAATTGTTGTAGAAGGTACTCGGTTCAGATTTAGATTATTTTTTTCATAACTTCACCTTGGACTAGAAATGGCCCTTAAAAGATCAGCATCTGCAGGCGTTTCCACCCTTTGTGCCAAAAATCCGGCAACAGAATGTGAAAATTCTGTCGCACGCTTTCAAAAGGATGGACCTTTAAAGTTAATTGAAAACATGTACTTTGATGTTAATCAGTGTTATCCCCTGAATAAAAATGGCAACATCGGCACCTTTTCCGCCGTTTCAAAAACAATAAAAGGGCTTTGTTTGGAGGGACGCGCGTCGCGGCGAACGACTCGAGCCGTCAAGGAGTGTTGCACACGGCGAGGACGGCGGCAGTCGGTACCCATACTAATATAAGACAATGAAAATGTCACAGCCCAGTGAAACAATTATTATGTATAATACGTCAATGCGACACCACGACCACTCGTAAAGCCGATCGATCGGGTGGCGTCGGTGTACGCTTTACCTGCACACGTCGAGCGAACGTCACGCCAGCCAGCGCCGCGACGCGACGCGACGCGACGCGTCCCTCTCGGCATCGACACGACTCGACAATAGTTGCGATAACATCTAACAACGTTTGCGTAACTGCAGCAAATAACAGGCCGTAGCTATTTGAATGGCAACCATTTATCACAACACGCAAAGGTGAAATTTCAGGAGCCTGATGTGACAACGAAAAAGATGGTAGACGCGTAGGTAGGGTCTAAGTTAAGTACACAAAATGACATCGGACTCGAGGCACGACTTATTCAATTTTCTGAAATTGTAATACAAATACAAATAAGTTTTTATACACATCAAATAACAACGACAAAGGCAGGGACGCACGCAGAGTTCAGGATTCGAGGAGAGTATGCTACAAAGAAAACATTAATAGAATAACAATATTTTCAATGCAAGAATAGAAAATCGTTAGAATAAGTATATCTACGAAATAAAAAAAAAAATAAAACCAAAAATTTTTTTACGAAAAAAAGGGAATCACCACGTACCCGAAAGCAGTTCTAGATCAGTCTAAAATTTCATAGGAACGGAGTCAATATCGAAAAATGAATTTTCATAAATCAGTTTAATTTATACGCAAAATAATTAATTACCCAGACTTTAATGATTCACTAGTTAATACCTTTTTGGGTATATTCAGCAATTTTTAAGGAGATTTAGTGTCAAGATGGAATTTTTTAAATTTGGTCGATGGTCAAAATCTCTAAATTGTTCGATCGATAATTTCGAGACTCAATTATGGTGAAAAGCGGGCCAATAAAGTGTAAAGCAACCCAATATGGGGTTGTAATTTCAAAAACCAGCATTCGAGCATTCTTATTAAGTAGTATGACATTGTAGTAGGCAATTAAACGTCCTTTCCTCTGGAATTTCAGAGTGATTAGATGCAACACATCGACCGTCGATCCCGATCGATTTTATTTATTTCAAAGACAGCTTGGTTTATCGATCCATTTGATGTCATTTGGTGTGAGATATGAGAAATCAGGTAAGTTAATTTACTTTGCTTTAATTCAGTAAGGTTGGACGGTAATCTGTATTGGCACCCAAAAGCAGAAATAAGTAACGCTGGAACAACAGAAGATTTTGAAATTAAAAAAAAGCCGTCCGCCAAGGATGTATTCTGTCACCAATGTTGTTCAACCTGTACGAAGAAAAAGCATTCTCCGAACCAATCTCAGATAGTCCCTTCGGAATTGTAGTGATCGAAATCCCATTAAACGAGTAGGAACGATATTCCTCATACTTGTATACATATTAATGAAGAGAACATTACGCAATGTAAATACTTGTGATACATGGTTAATGATGGATGGGATCCAGATCAAGAGATCAGATGCAGGATCGAAGAGGCCAGAACAGCGTTCTTAAGACTTTCTCACAGACAAGAACCTGAATTTCAACCTTACATATAGGATGGTAAAATGCTATGTCTGGTCATGGACGCTGAAAATACCAGTAATCAACAAAATCGAAGCCTTTGAAATGTAGTTCCTGACGCGAATGTTGAGGGTGCCTTAGGTCGACCATGTGAGAAATGAGGACGTTCTCCGGAGAGCCGGTCTAGCAGAACGAGAAATGTCCGCCAATGAACAGGGATAAATGACTTACAAACATTACAACATACTGCAATGAATAGAACCATATGATAAGAAAAGAAGATGAAAAATGTAGTTTTAACTCAAGTTAGGATGTAGTAAAGGTGCGTATCCAAATCGTCCTCGAGCTGAAGACCTCCTAACGATGATGATGATGTCGACCACTTATTGTATTAATCATGCCCTGTAATTACAATACGAAGACCCAACAAGTGAACTGCAGGAAGTTCCTTCTGCCATTTGGGTCTGAAGTGCAAGAACTGATGTTCAACTGTTTCACAGTTTCTTGATTTGAACAGTTACTTCTTTGATTAATCAGATCTAGAGAGGGAAGAGGTGCCAGCTTTAACTTAGAGAACGCCAGAGAAATTATCATCTTTACCAAATAAGTTAGAACTATTGTTGTTTTTTGTTGCTCATTGTTTTTGGTTTACTAGCATCTAGTTTTGTAAAGACGATAGTAGATTTGTAGTTTTAATGTTCTTTCTTTATCCTTGTATAAAGTGATTAAATTTATTAAATTTCCCTATTCTCATATTTACCAAGCCCCGAGTTTCATTTATAAAATTCTTCCCCCACCCCAGTACTCGTCAACTTATAATTCGTCGAGTTGATAGAAGTTTCTATTTACCCACCCCAAGTAATAAGAAATAAGCGTCAATATTCTGTCTCACGTTTATTTTTCATATTAGTTTCAAGTTCGGATTATTACCGCCTACAATATATATCGCGTGCCTGCTTCATTGCCACAATTATTACTGTAGCGGCAAATGACGACATATAATAATGGACAACTTGCAAGAAACACGTGAGTTGATAAATGATCTCCAAATTGCTATATACATTAGTTTTATTCTTATAATAGATCTTAATATTACAACCATCAAGAACAATTAATCTGTTCCATATGTATTTTTAGGGGCAGTTTTCAAACATTACCCGTTTTACCTTTAATAAACGCAAGAACAGAAAACTACTCAATTTAATTTGTAATGCTAAATAAATTAATCATCAGTACTGCTACTTGAACCTTAACGAAACTCTTGTACAAACTAGAGAGGGTGGTTTGGCTTGCGAGTTTCGATGATTTAGGGAATCTGACCATAGGTTCAATCATAATAGGGGGGTTCTTAAAAAGAAACCAGACTAAGACAAGTCCCTGACAGAGGGCAGCAGCTCTTTCAGTACTAAGGGTGTCTCGAGGATCGGTATGGCACTCTGATGCAGAATAGTGCGATGTGGAAGGCAACGGGAAACCACCACATTATGATATCCCAAGAGTAACAAACCGTACTCAAATTATGGCGTCCTTTGGGGTATTTAGGCAGAGACATATTAGTGGCAGAAACGGAAGTTAGGAGGTGTAGAGGTAGACCTAGATTGGATTACTGTTCGAAAATAGTTAAGGTTATGGGTTGTTCTAGCTTTAGGGAAATGCGAAGTTTAGCTCAGGATATGAAAGAGTGGAGATGCGTGTCCAACCAGTCTTAGGACTGACGATCTTACGATTATGATAATAGTACTACTAATATGATGTACGAAAATGACGGAAATGAACCAGTTTAAGAATAATCCATATATGTAATGTTACAATCTAACTACATAGGTAGGTAGGGTAGGTAACTACATAGATAGGGAGGGTTCGATTCCCGGCGAGGGTGTGACAACAGCAACAATTTTTCCCTTACTAACTTCAGGTAGTGTGTAGTGGGTGAAAATTAGAAATGAATTTTTAGAATATTATTTCATATTAAACTAACTCACTTCTAAAATATGTCTAAATTGTATGTATGTTTAATCATAGTATATTCAGTATATAGTTGCATTAGTTTGACGGATTTGTGACCTAATAAGTACGGTTTGTCATTGTTGCTGTTGTCATCTCTCGTAGTGTAGTGGTTAGAGCATTGGTGTGTAAAGCCAAAAGTCCCGGGTTCGATTCCCGGCGGGGGTATGACAACAGCAACAATTTTTCCCTCATTAATTTGAGGTGGTGTGTAATGGGTGAAAATTCAGAAATGAATTTTCAGAAAGATATTTCACATAAGTAAAAAATGTTATAAGGACACACACACACAGGAGATATTAAAGGATTATGTTCCGTGTTCAAAAACCGTGACCTGAAAGATTTTCTCCCTCGGTTGAATGTGTCGTGAGCAATTTGCTTCGGGAAAGGACTAAGACTATCATGAGTTATATTCCGCAATAGCTTTCGAGACTCATTAATGTATCTGTTGGTGATATGTTGGAAAGATAAATGTAATCACGGATTTACCGAGGGAGAAACTCTCGGTGGATTCTGCTATCAAATTCTAAAAATGTTTCCTTAATAGTTAATGCCAGCTGTGTAAGCACAAGTTTCTACAGCAATCGTTTATTCTCCAATAATTCTTTGACTTACATACACCTACATATTTGTAGGAATTAAGTAGAATTACTGATATTTCGTCTACGCATCATCCTGGATGAAAGGGTAAGGAAAAATATAGAAGGACTACTAAAAGTCCTTTCAGACACGCAAGCAGGGTTTCTAAAAGATAAAAACTGCACAGGTAAGATCCATATTTTAAAGACAGCAGTAGAGAAAATAATCAACAGATAATTGGAAATGCTATGTTGCTTCTTCGCCGACTTGAAAGCAACAGTTGACAAAGTAGATTAGGAAAGTAGTGTACGAAAATATGAGAAAGAAGGGAATCAGATAAATTGAAAGAACAGACGAAATAAATGAAGAAACAAAGAAATAGAAAGAAACACACAGAATAATTCTGGACTAAAAAAGAGGTAAGACTAGGCTGCCCACGAAGCCCAATACACTTCAATAATTTACATAGGGGACAAACCGGAATACATTATGTGGAAACAGAAATTACAATTATTGGAAACAAGAGGAGCATTACTGACGATTTTGCGGTAAGCAAAATCAAAAGAAGAAATGGAAAAAAGACACAGTAACAACGATAATAGCATGGGAAATAGCAAAAGGAATGTTCGGAGGCGATTTCTGAAGAAGAGATGTTCCAGTTAAAAGTATATTGAGAGTAGAAAGCAGAAATCAGGTGTTTGAAATACGAATAAAAAGGACCAAACTCGGAGAAATAACTTTTAAGAGAATGGGCAAGAGAAGTTTGGAAGAAAATAAATTGGAAACGAAAATCAACGACAATTATTCAGAAACTTATTATAAAGGAATAGCAGGTGAAATAGTAGATCAAAAACAATTTCTAGTACGCTAAACATTGGCCAAGAATAAACAAGGAAAGTCGTTTTCAATACTTTGTCTGTATAATATACAGGGTATCCGATTAATAATGGTCCAAACGAAAACTGGCAAACAGCAGGTATTCAAACACATGTGCTATTGAGATAGGTTCAGCTGCTTCTTCAATACGTTTGAACTATGACTTCAAATGGAGGATTCCTTTTGTGTTTCATTGCTATATTTACTTTCTGGAAAAGTCTCAGTGTCAAGCGTGAAGCAGTTTCCCGTCAACTGTTTTAAGTTTTGAGAATATCTTAGTTTTGTCGAACAAAGAACTTTCGATAGATAAAATTACAGTAGCTTACAATTTTTCTGTAGTCAGTTTTTACTTTGACCACTATTCGCCGGAAATCCTGCAGGTTGGTATATCTCACATTCATAACAAAATTTTTTGACGATATCCCTGCTTCGCTTATTTGTTTCTGCAGTGAAAACGCCGCAGGTGTAACAGATGGAATGTTATAAAACTATTGAATACGAAAATGCCGAGTTTGAAAGGATGCTATTAAAATTTGAAAAACTTTCTTTGTATTAAACGATCCAACAATATGTTATACATGTCTATAGGCAGTGTGTAGAATGCGTAATTGTAGCCCATCCCGTTTACGTAATTCGAATATACGAATAGCCCGTGGCTTGTGTTTCTAGTACATCCCTGTTACAGCAGCAGCGTTGAATGGCCTTTGAATGCGCGTATGTACGGTAAACAATCGGCTGCTTAGCGGACCCCGTAATTAAATTTCTAAACCAACAGCGTTCCCATGCAACCGTATTCCTTTGTTTCTAGAACTATAATTAAATCTACTTTACACGCTCGACGAGACTGCCTTTCTTTCTGAAACATTTTGGAGGCCGCATCGCGATAGGCCGAATCCAGGCGATAGTCATCCGAGTGGAACTAATCGAGTAACGATAGCAGAAGGTGAGAAGATGGAACGACGTGGAGGCTACTTTTGAATGCAAATGGCTAACAGAATGAACCCGTCGACATCCAATCAAACACCCTACAGAAAGGAAGATTGGTATCTACACTCTGTATTGGAGTATCTAATCGAAACCTTTTAGCTTCTCCACTGGACAAAATATCAATATATGTACAGCTCGGTGAATCTGTAATATTCCACAGATAATCTTTCATTCTCTTCTGTCTTCATTTCGTCCGTCAACTTTCTCACCCTAACCACCACCCACCCATTCCCACGATTCCTGAAAGCAGGCTGAAGAGGGCCTTCCGCCCTATCTTCCAGCGCAGTCCGGAGGGACTGTCCGCTCACCAGCATTACTGGCTGGTGGGAATGAAACACCTAAAAGTTTTTTTTTTTTTAATCTGAAGCCGATACAGAGGTATGAGCAGTGGCAAAGTGGAAGGGAGATCTCGTTCTGTTGTTACCGAGTGGCATGTCCTAAAGGTTTTTAAATGTTTGGAAATAATCGAGAGGGTAGAGGTAGGCCTAGATTAGATTACTGCTCGCAAATAGTTAAGGATGTGGGTTGTTCTAGTTTTAAGGAAATGCGAAGATTAGCTCAAGATGGGAAGGAGTGGAGGTGCGTGTCCAACCAGTCTTAAAACTGACTACCCTGTGATGATGAATAGAAAATGTTCCATATAAATAAGTGACCAGCACTGGAGCACCGAGCGGCATGATTTAGACCATTGCTTAGCATTCGGGAGGACGCCGCGCCGGATGGATTTCGGGTCCGCCTGCCTTGGTCCAAGTTTTTGCTGTGATTTCCTTGAATCACTTAGATAAATGCTGGAGCAGTAATATTTCACAGATAACCTTTTACTCTCTTTGTCTTCATTTCGTCCGTTTCATCTTTCTCACCCGAACCACCACTCACCCATTCCCACGATTCCTGAAAGGAGGTTGAAGAGGGTCCTCCGCTCTACCTTCTGGCGTAGTCCGGAGGGACTGCCCACCCACCAGCATTAGTGGCTGGTGGGAATGAAACACCCAAAAGTGTTTTTTTAAGGTGTTGAATAGTGATCATCGTGTACAGTCTGCGTGGAATCAGTGCAATATGAATTGACCAATATCGCAGGCGACATCGAAATTAGGTTTATTTGTTACTCTGACTGTATATACTTTGTCCAAGAAGGTTCCGAAAAACATATCGGTCACTCTCTACTCGCTTTCGCTCTATTTCCCGTATAGATATACCTGGTGGGGTTTCCACCGGTTTGTTTTGATTAACATGGTGATTTCTATCTTGCTACCTATATATAGTTGGAGTAGTCACAGAAGAATGATTCTATACAGTAGGTTCACATACCAGCTGCCAGCTGAAAACCCTGCCAATTACACTACATTAAGTATATTGGTCGCAAAAAAATTTTCAAATAAGGGACAACCATTTTGAATGCAATAAACTAGCATATTTGTACCTGATAGATCTAAAACAGTGCATGAAAGAGTAAATATAAATGAATGATGCTATGCATGCACCATACCAAATTAATGATAGAGGTTCTTTATAACAACTAAAAGGTAATAGAATGGAATATATTCATTATTTCGTCGGATGAAGTGATATAGAATGTTAATGTGGGAAAATGATACAAACAATGAACTGAAAATTGTAAGTTTTATCGATGAAGCCATAATAACAGATGAACGTGGTAATGATCAATAGAGATCGCTGTTTCAATTTCACTTCCTCTCGTCTTTATCTTTTCAATTTCAGATAAGTTCGGAATCGTTTTTATGTAAAGTTAAGACAGCTTATCGAACTCCCTTGGGCATAAACCGTTTTGTTGCTGGTTTCCTTCAGCATGCATAATACACGGAAAATTTGAAAGTTTAGTACACAACCATGCAAATTACCGTCGGTAATGTTACACGAGAGAATTTAGGATATTTACAAAATGCAACGTTTAGAAACTATGCATCTTGTAAAACATAAGACAGTGTCCTCTAGGGACCTCTTGTAGCCGTGAGAAGCCAAAGAACCATAGCAAAATTATTCATATTTTCCACATCTCTTACCGAATCCGAACAAGAAATAATTCTTGCAATTATCTATATGTAAATAAATACAAGGCATAAGAAGACGCGATCAACATCATTAAAGACAGTACAACTGTAGGGATAGATATACACGGGCAAAGAATTAGTATGCTTAGTTTTGCAGATGATATAGCAGTATTAGCATCTAGCAAGGAGGACTTAGAGATAGCTTTAAATAAAATGGAAGCGCTACTGACAGATCAGTACTTTATGAAAATAAATAAAAGTAAAACCAAAATACTGGTATGCAAAGAAAGAAAATATAGGGAAAGAGTGAATATAAAGATAGGAGACGAAAAATTAGAAGAAGTGACTGATTTTAGGTATCTAGGAAGTCAGATAAGTCAGGATGGAAGGAGTTGTAGAGATATAAAGCAGAGGATAGCGCAAGGTCGTGTCGCCTTTAATAAAGAGAAGTCATTTCTATGCTCGTGAACGGTTAATTTAGAAATTCGATAAAGGTTGTTAAAGGTGTATGTTTGGAGCGCGGCATTGTACGGATGCGAAACATGGACTGTAGGTGCAGCGGAAAAGAAAAGGTTAGAAGCTTTCGAAATGTGGTGTTATAGGCGGATGATGAAGAGTAGAGGTAGACCTAGGTTAGATTACTGTTCGCAAATAGTTAAAGATGTGGGTTGTTCTAGTTTTAGGGAAATGCGAAGTTTAGCTCAGGATAGGAAAGAATGGAGGTACATGTCCAACCAGTCTTAGGACTGACGACCTTATGATGATGCTAATGAAGTAAATTCGTAAAGAAATTTGGTACCTTTAGCTGAGATAGCTAATGACGGGACATTCTGGAACTAGCTAACGTTTGAAACGTCTCATAAATTAAAGAAACTAGCTAAATGAGTTACCATTGATATCCAGAATGTTGTTGTTTAATCGGAAATTTTAATCCAATTCCACCAGCTTGTTTAATTGATAGAATGGAATCATTACTTATCCTTAATTAGGTTAATACGGTATAGAAGAACTCTGATTAACTTCCATGAATTGCTATGCCCCGTGGATGTAGTTCATGTTACGATGAAATAGGACTACCTGATTCAATAATGTGTAAATTCATAGACCATAATAATATTATTTTGATATATCGTAAGCAGTATAAGAATACTGATAAATAATTTAAACAGAACAAAAGAATTCACATTAAATTCAAACAACATTAAAATTACATAGTATTAGTGCACGATAAAAATATGTTATAGGTACACCATATGAAATATTTTAAGAAACTTTTAATAGTAGTTAATATTTAATATTGATTTGAAAATTCACTTAATTTCTAAACATTACAAATTACTTCAACTTCCCGGCGAGGATATGACAGCAACAATCATTTTTACTCATTAATTTTAGTTAATCTGTAGTGGATAATAATTAAATGAATTTCCACATTAATATTACGTCATACATCTTTAAAATTTTGCTGAAAGGTGGTTAATATATTCTTAATATTCTAAAAAATAACCGCGCGTTTAAAAGAATGAGCTTTAGGAGCTGGAGGGTTACAAGCATTGGATATTTCATGTAATAATGGGGTAGATAAAAAAATGCTTACGCAATACAAGGGCAGTTTTCTTTTTATTCGATTTTATAGCTAACTATGTAAGTTAAAATTTATTTCTCTTTTATTCCGAATATTACGACATTCTTCCCCAGTGCCCTTCTGTCTACCTTATATTATCCCTTCGTATTAGTTTTTTTATTGAGGGTACATAAAAGTATATCCCGTAGGTAAGTAGGTGCTAACCGCGCATTTTAAAGGCGAATTATTGATGTAAAAATAAACTAAAACAGAAAAGGAAGGAATTTTAATAAAAAATACTTATGAAAATAGCATAATCAATTCTTTATTCTATACATATAGACAATGGGTTTCCTCTAAAACTGAGAAACATCTTAGTACTGTTTTGTCAAACATCCTGTCTGTTGAATTTTAATCCCTAAAAACAAAATGTGTGGTAAGTAATTATTGTTAATACAATAAAACAAGTTAATTTACGCGAGCTAGTTCATTTAGCGTTACCCAGGGTGCACCACGTGGAGGCGAACTAGCACTACAACCCAAGAAAAACATTTTGAATTAATTACTATTTTAGTGAATAGTTCAAAATTTAGAAAGCTTATCTTGTATGAACTATCCACAAGAGAAATGACATGGTGAGCGCCATTTATACAATGGGACATTTAGTGGAATTCAATGGGTTCAACAAGGTTTATATACGTTAATGGACATCTACTTGTTTAGAATTAGGGAGGACGCCGGATGGATTCCGGGTACGCCTGCTTTGGTCCAAGTTTATTGTGGTTTCCTTGGATCACTTAGGAAAATGCTGAAGTAGATACTCATTCCTCACTGGAACCCATTCCCATGATTCCTGAAAGGAGACTGAAGAGGTCCTTTCGCCTTACCTTCCGGCGTAGTCTGGAGGGACTGACCGCCCACCAGCATTAGTAGCTGCTGAGAATCATCATCATCATCATCATCATAAGGTCGTTAGTACTAAGACTGGTTGGACACGCACCTCCACTTTTTCCTATCCTGAGTTAATCTTCGCATTTCCGTAAAACTAGAACAACCCATATCCTTAACTATTTGAGAATAGTAATCTAATCTAGGTCTACCCCTACCCCTCTACTTCCGTTTCTGCCTCTAATATGTCTCTGACTCTGACTAGACTTTCATGCCTGAGAAGGTGTCCTACTAACCTAATTCGCCTATTTCTTGTTGACTTCTATAGAGTCCTTCGTTCTACTCTTTCTAATACATCTTCATTTCTAACCTCCTCCATTCATGGTATCCTCATCACTCGTCTGTAACACCACATTTCGAACGCTTGTAACCTTTTCTTTTCCGCCGCGTCCACTGTCCATGTTTCGCACCTGTAGAGCGCCGCGCTCCAAACATTTAACAATTTTTTTCTAATTTCTAATTTAACCGTTCGCGAGCATAGAAGTGACTTCTTTTTATTGAAGGCGACTCGAATGGTGGGAATGAAACACCCAAAAGTTTGTTTTTGCTACTTGTTGAACTTAATTCACGGCGTAGGTCACCATACTTAACAGGCACGTAAGCAAATCGAACAAAGAAGTTCATGGTGGTCAGTATTCTGTAGAAACTTTCATGTAAGATGTGCACCTGTTTTGACGTGTGGGCAACGAGATTTTAAACAAGTTTGTTTGCTTTTCTCTTTGGATCAAGTTATTACTCCTCTTTCTAACGAACGTGGTTATGACAATTGAACTCTTCTTGATTACATAGCCTACAATTTTCTATATTTTGAATGAGAGTAAGTGGAATTTCTTAATAATTTTACAAAAATTTGACAAGTGGCAATTAATCCAAGCGCTAGTTCGATTAATTGAGCACATAGTTCGAGCCGGATGCATATTAAATATCATCTTTAATATCTTTGGTACGCATTGAGAAAAATTAAGATCAATGTTGACGTAAAATTTCACTTTATTTATATTTTTCTTTATTGAAAGTTACTGTCACTACGTAGAAACCAAACAAATGTTGAACAAAGAAACAAGCGTATGTTGTTTCTATAATGATAATTCTTTTGTCCGTTTAAATGGTTTCGTTATGGATTAATTATTTTCGAAGGTTTTGATGTTGCTGTCGCAAAATTTCCGACGTTCTCGACAATATTTTTCTTGGAAAATGTACCGGAGATCAAACCGAAAACATTCCTTCGAGTAAATTCTTTCGACTTACTTCTTTTTCGTTACGGTTAACTGGATAAACGTTCGGTTCAGAATTTTACAAGTTTCTTCAAACTAGAACCGGAAGCAAAAAGAATAAGCCGAGACCTCGTACGCTTCCACCATGAATTCCGCCCAGTCAAGTGAATCCGTCGACTTGACAAGAGTGCAAACGACTTTCACAACAGTGAACTTTTCTCCTTTAATCAAACGCTGTGGATTAGCTGTCCTTTAATTCTTCCTGCAATCAGCCGTCCTCGCCTGAACAGCGGGAGCGCACAGGATGAAACTATCCTGGAAAAATCCGAGATGGCCCGACACGGAAAGGGCGTGCAAATAGTCCCAAATTATGAACAGCTTAACCGAAGATGTATGAGATGATGTCGAAGAGATGAAGCTTCAAGGTGCCATATATCAAACTGATTTCGAGGCGGGAGAGATAATGGAATCCCAGTTTTTCTTCCCGAATTCGACGAGGCCCCGAAATAAAGTATCGTAAACACGCTTTTGCTTTCCAAAGCGGCTTATAAACTTCACTGAGAAATCGAATACGAACTTTAAAGAGCGCCTACAGGTGGGTGAACCTTTGAAAACTCCGATTATAATGCGTATGTATTTTTTACCCGTCTGCTTGCGTGGAAAAGGCAGGTTTTTCGTTTCGTTTTTCTTCTCTTTATCTTCTTAAATAAAATAAACTGGCAGGCGCAGTAGAACGAAGATTTCAATTTCAATCAATGATTTATTAGAGGGTGATTTTTAAAATTTGGAATCAACAGAACAAATTAATAATTCTTATAAAAATGTATAATAGTATAATACAGGATATTGTAATATAAAAAAAAAACTACCACAGGAGAGACCAAAAGCATTTAATTAATCAATCAAAATGGGATAATGTTTATACCTAAGTTTCTTATTTTGTTAATTGCATTTAAATTTTGCGGTTTTTCGTTTCCATAGCGATAATCTTCGTATAAATATTATCCATGTAAAAATAAAGCCATGAAACTAATGGACATCTATTTATCGGCTATATTTGACTTTACACATACCACCAGGTAGCACTATTTATTATTTATCATTTTTTATATGCAGCCCATTCAATAATTTAGTAGTTCCTATTGTCCTTAATCGCGGATAAAACAAATGGAACGGATTGTCTCAAAAAAGAATTAATATTTTAAACGCACTAGAAGTTCAGATACTTCTAGAACAAGATTAATTCCCAGGGTTAGTGTTATCCTTGTTTATAAAAAGCACTTTTTTGCTCATTAATCGAGGAATTTTGCGCGATGAATGCGACCCGTAAGTTTTTATTATTATTTTTTTTTGGAAGGATTTAAAGTTGTAAAATACCCTTTTTTCAAATTGAAGTTTCTGAATTGTCTACAATTTTTATGTAGGTAGAATTTTTTATAATATGATCATTATGTTGGACTATAGAACGCAAATATTAAATAAAGTTCAAGGCAATTAAGGGTTTTAATGTTTTTATTTATGAAGAATCAATACCGACGTTGCGCCCCTATTTGGGAGGCTATTTCAACGTAGGTTCTTTAGTTATGC